>NC_041385.1:352820117-352844781 GCF_002162155.2 Triticum dicoccoides | reverse complement strand
GAGAGGGGGATACAAGGGTCAAAAGACCATAATGCACGCAGGCATCCACGGAAGGGTCCGGGCACCCGGGGTAAAGTGGCCCGGGCACCCGGACCGGTCAGAGGCGCGGGGCCGGGCACCCGGGGCTGCAAGGGCCGGGCATCCGGACAAGGCCGAGGCCGGCTGGAGCTGGGCCGGGCACCCGGGGCCATTTGGCCGGGCACCTGGGCGGCCTCAGCCAGCGCCAGGAGGGGCCGGGCACCCGGGGCCAACTAGGCCGGGCACCCGGGGTGCTCAGGGGCGGCTCCCAGCTGGCCGACCGGGCACCCGGGGGTTCCTCTTCTTCGTTTCCTTCTCCTTCCTTCTTCTCTTCAGGTGCCAGTGCCTCCGTCCTTGCTTCCTCATGACGATCTCTGACGTACCTAAGAGTTCACAATGCGTCTCTTTGAGGTAGAATCCCATTCTCAAGTGAATTCGGACGAAACTCAGAGAGGAAAGAATTAACCTCGGTTTCGACGGTGCGTGCACGTGCTCTTGTCATTGGTCCTCGAGGTGCTTGACGAGTTGTAGTAGAGTCCATGGGGATGAGCGAGGGATGCTCCGCATCACCCCCCCCCCCCCGGGAGAGATCCGTCCACGGATCGTGATCTTCATCACCATGGGAAAGAGAGGGCGTTGCCTTGTAGAAGTTCTCAACCACCAAGTACTCACCGCCTTCAAGCTCGAAATGGGCACTCTCCAATGTCGCGCCGTCTCGTAATTCCTTCAAAAGGAACAAGTACAACAAACACTTGGAAAAACAAATGCGGTTAGCGTGAGTGCAAAACCAAGCATTCAAGAGGTGATTCACCAAAGAAGTGTCGTCATCAAGTGTAGCATATGGTGTGACAAGGGATTGTGACATGTCATGTAAGCGCATAAATGGAGCAAAATCAAGGACATCATGGAAATGAGCATATAAATGGGAGGTAGCGATGCAAATATGTGTGTCAAGAGAATAAGCATCTACCTCAAGATCATAGCAAGCATGCATAAGACTCTCGATGAACGGTCTATGGTAGGTATAAGAGTCATTCACAACACCCAAGAAGATGATATGACTAAACACATGCATCAAGTGCAAGACAATCCAAGCATAATGTGCATAGGGTGTAGTGAAAATCGACTGGCACTCAACACAATAGAAAGAGCAATTTCATCATGTGTGAGGCAATCAAGGCAAGCATGTATCAATCAATGGGACATGGCATATGTGAAGGAATTACATTGTTGCAACCAAACATGTGATAGGAGCAAGTAATCCAAGAATTGGATGCAACACACAAGTCATATATATCATGATGCATGGAAGTTTGAAAATGGCAAGTCAAAGCAAGATCTCTAACAAGTGCGTAATCAAGTGGTCCAAGATGACCAATAAGTCTCATGGTGCAAGCAACACAAGTAGTATGATCCTCAATATCCATGCTCAAGAAAGATGTCACCTTGAAGGCGTGTCCTTGTGCATTCTTCACAATGCCGAAACACAAGCAAGTGCGATGTAGAAGCATCGTGATCGAAGGTGGTTCGCTCTCAAGACCTCGAATGGTCAACTCACGTGAAGTGGAAGTCGAGACGAAATCCAAGTATCCTACAGATGCACAGAACAAAACAAAGAATGTATGCGCATGGTAGATAAACACATCATCCATCATGATGGTTCTCTTCTCTTGCACCTAACCGTTAGAAGCACAAGTGCATGAATAATAAGATGCAACAATGGCTATATTCATGACACTAGGTATATGGTGCAAAGAGGTAAGACAAGCATGCTTCACAAGAAATATGTCAAAAGCTCCAAATATATTCGAGAATGCTATGGGGGCAATTTCATTATCAAGACTAAAAGCATTGTTGCACTCAAGATATGGCAAATCATTTAGCATGAGAGAGGCAACACATGGAGATATATGACAAGAAGCAATAACAATCATGTGCAAAGCATGTAGATGGTTGTCATCAACCGCATGAAGTGAGCAAGTATGAATCATGGATGATGCAACAAGGCAAGCAATCATAATAACCAAGTCGTGCAAGCTAGTAGTGCGAAGATGCAACATACTAGAAGAAATCATGCCAATTATGTCATGTGAGCAAATAATAGGCATAGGCAATGCACATGACATATCGCAAGCACGAACACAAAGCAAGATCATGGTATCATCATAGGCATGGGTCATAGGTAGAACATGGCAATAACAAGCAATATCTCCACCAAGCTTGCAAATACAACTACAAGTAGTAGAACCAATCGTCATGTGTAATGCAAAGCATGGGTCACAAATGCATGTCAAAGGCATAGGAATGAGCATATCATGCAAAGTGAACATGGCAATATGGGCATATAATATAATGGACAACAACCCATAGCCAAGTGAGTGCCATGTAGAAGAAATGTGCGAAGTCTTTGCGCGAAGAGAGCGGTGGGAAAGACAATCCATGGGATCTCAAGTCATCATTGCTCTCTAGAGCTCGTTTTGTCAACTCGTGGGATTGCGAGGTTGACAAGTATTCATGTGTACCTACACAAAAGAGACACAAACCAAAGAAATTGTGCGCGTGGTAAATGTACACATCATCCATCATGATGTGTATGTGCATGTGTGAGTTAGCACAAGATAAGCATCGCTCAAAGAAATTTGAGGCATAGTATAAGAACATGTCATCCATCATGAAAGAATAGTTGTTATGTCGAACATGATTGGGATGCAAATCTAGCATACAAGTATATGGCACATCAATAGCATTTTCATTAATGGGGAGCATATGGTGCAAATAATTATGAGAATCATGCAATGAATAGGATGGATCAAAATCTCCTAAAATATGTGAGGAAACTATGGGGGTCTCCTCATGAGCAAAAGCGGAAATATCATATGGAGAAAATGAACAACATCCAAAACAATGCATATCCGAAGCTAGGTGGTCATGGCATGGCATATGAGATAAATGATGCAAAGGGAGCATATCAATATTATCACAAGAAAAACAAATGCCAATAACCATGGGCTTGTCATCTATGCCATAAGTGCAAATTGGGTTTAATTTGATGGCATATGCAAAGTCACTATGAAGAGATTGTAAATATGACATATTGTTGATCTCATGCATAGCATATGACAAGTCAAGCGGATTATCAAACATGATGTGACCTAGAGAATTGTCACAAAAAATCCTATGTAACATGGCATCACGACTAATAGACTCCACATGGCAATCATCAAACTCATCATAAATGGGTAAATCATCGCATGGGGAAGTCGAACTAGCATGAAGCATGACAATAGGTGGATCAACATCATGCAAGCAATCAATGTCAAGAATGTCCACTAGTGGGACTAGAGCATCACCTTCACCCATGTTACCATTCTCATTCCACTCATGTGGTGTAGGTGAGGTGGCAAAGACCAAATGGTGGTCATCATCATCAAGTTGATGGAACCATGTGGGGGGTGCATCATATTCCACCATGGCCATCGTCTTGTCCATAGGAAGGACGAAGTCGCCGCGGATCGGCGCGTCATCATATATGAGACCTATCACCAAATGAGAAGGCACAATAGAGGTAGAGGTTAAGTTGTTAGAAATCGAAATGGCCTCACATGCCGTATCAACTACCTCACTCTCTCTATGTGGTGGTGGCTCACTCACTCCCTCAAGGTAGGTGCGCTCAATGTCACATATGGTGGAGTCACTCAAATCACTCAAGTGGTGGTGGTGGTGGCTCTCCTCACATGGGAATTGTGGCAACTCATCATATATGGGGCTAGTGGTGAAGTCACTCTCACTCTCAATATGGTGGCACAAGTCACTCAAGTCATCATACGTCGCCGTGGTCGAAGGGAAAATCCCATGCTCAACCATCTCGTCGTCGTCGCCGTGGATGAAGGCCGAAGATGGCACATCATCGCTCTCCTCCATGACCGAAGGGAAAATCCCATGCTCGATCATCTCGTCACCGTCGTCGTGGATGAAGGCCGATGTAGGCGTACTCGTCGGAGGTAGGCGAAGATGTCGTACGTCCAAAGGCGAAGATGCCTTGATAACACTTGGCGAAGATGCCGAAGTGGTGGTAGTAGTCGTAGCTCCGTCTTGTTGGTGCTCGTCTCGTGGTCTTCTCTTGTGCTCATGGAGGTTTTCTTGACGGTGTCGCATGGTACTTGCATCTTGTGGCCGTTCCGAAGACTTGCGACTCGAGCGTCTCCGCCTTGAAGATGACGAAGAGGAAGAAGACTTGTAGTTGGCCCACACGTGTCGGATGTCATCCAATTATGCGTCCAACTTGGTGTCGATGTAGTCCTTTATCTGTGCTTCGCTTTGGTGAATGTCGGCGGTGAGTCGCTCAATGCCTCGCATTGCTCGTTGTTGTCCGAAGATGGACGTTTTGGTGATGTAGTTGTTTGCGTCGTCGTTGTCGTGGAAGACCGGAGATGAAATGCCTTTCCTATCCATCACAAGACTCGAGCAAATGTGAGTGGAAGAAAGGAAAGAACTAGACCAATGTACCTTATCCAATGTTGAAGATGGATCAATGATCACTCAATAATGTATCAAGGAAATAGCACAATTGGTACCGGATCTTGTCAATTCTCACACCTACACAAGTAAGGCTTATGGTGGAGCTCGGTGAGGATAGTGGCACAAAAATTTGATGCAAAATGTTAGCAAGAGTCAATAATGTTGGAAAAATTCACAAATTCGCAAGTGAAACAAGTAGACCAATAGTAATATGTGGCACACGAAAACACACACACGGATAGATAAATGGGATCGTGCAACCAAGGAATGAGCACAAAATGTGGAATCCATGGAAAACGCTCGTGTTGCACAACTCAAGAGAGACGCTAGCACGATTGCTCAAAAGGCGGATACGACACTTGTGCACAACCTATAAGATGCAAAATGTATGAGCCTTCGATCACAAGAATGCTATGTGTATGATGTTCCCGGTGTTCTCAAGATGATCCAAGATGATCGGATATGACAATCTTATGTGCAAAGTGGTATGATGCTCTGGCTCTTGCTCACAAGCTCTTTGCTCTCTTTTTGCTTAAAAGCTTATTTTCTTCTTTTTTTTTCTTTTTTTTTGATATGGCCACTTATGCGAAATGCACAAACCAAGATAGCAATTGTGTATATGCGGGAACGATCTTGTGACACAAGGGATGATATGATGATACCAAGATGTTATGGTATGTATGCAATGGAAGGTACGGATCACTAATGTGCACAAGTAACGTTGCCGGCAATACTCAAATGGCTAGTCTCGATAGGCAAGTGACACAAAATGGGCTAGGGGGTTAACAATGTAATGGCAAGAATGATTGTACAATGATGGGATACCACGATACCAAGATGATATAGAGGTTATTGTTCTTGCTTACGGTTAGGTTGTCAAAATGGTGAAGTGGTTGATGTCGAATCCTTGTCGAAGGTGAGCGGCGGTGTTGTCGATGTCGAACCGTTCCTAGTTATAGCCGAAACACCCTAGGAAACGGGAAAAACCGCAAACTCAAAATCTCAAGGAAAATGTCAAATGGTGGTAGCGGAATGCGTTGGTGGTTCCGGAGTTAGCAATGCGGAAGTGGAGGTTGTGGTTGATGACGAAGCAACCGTCCCTAAGTAGCCGCAACACCTTAGGAGACTCAAGTCACCCCTCAAGTAACCACAAATGCTAAATGGAGCAAAATGGGTTAAGTTGCGGAAAGCGATGGTGGTATGGCGGATGATATGGTGGATGGCCTATGCAAAGATGCCAAAATGCCAAATTTTTGATGGAGTCAAATGATGTTGGAACCTATCTAGATGGATGGGGGATGTCAATAGCTACTCAACGAGCTAAAGAACGTCAAAATCGGACTCCGGGAGTGAAAGTTATGGCCGAAACGGTTTTCGTTGGTGAGCTGAAACTAGGAGGTGCGGGTGCCCGGGGGTGGAAGGTGCGGGCACCCGGGGTGGTCAGCGAGGTTGGGCGGAGAAGATGGCCCGGGGTCCGGGGTGCGGGCACCCGGCGTGGTCAGTGGGGATGCACGGGGGGTCTGGGTGCCCGGGGTGTGAGGTCCGGGTGCCCGGGGGTCACGGATTTGCGCGGAAATTCGTGGGAAAATGGAAGAAATTGGTGGATTTCGTGGAGGGAAAGGTGGAGATGGATGGGGGAATGCTAGATCCACTTGAAACCAAGCAAATCCATGGATCAAATCCAACAAAACCTCATCAAACCAACAAATCACAAAAAAAATTGGGGCTATTTTTGGTGGGGAATTTTTCGAAATTGGGGAGGAACACAACAAAATTAGGCTAGAGAACAAGATGGGGGGCACGGCTGCAAACAGAAATGGCGTAGGCATCTTGATCAACAAGAGCCTCAAGTATGGAGTGGTAGACGTCAAGAGACGTGGGGACCGGATTATCCTGGTCAAGCTAGTAGTTGAGGACTTGGTTCTCAATGTTATCAGCGCGTATGCCCCGCAAGTAGGCCACAATGAGAACACCAAGAGGGAGTTCTGGGAAGGCTTGGAAGACATGGTTAGGAGTGTACCGGTTGGTGAGAAGCTCTTCATAGGAGGAGACCTCAATGGCCACGTGGTTACATCTAACACAGGTTTTGAAGGGGCGCATGGGGGCTTTGGCTATGGCAACAGGAATCAAGAAGGAGAAGATGTCTTAAGCTTTGCTCTAGCCTACAACATGATTGTAGCTAACACCCTCTTTAGAAAGAGAGGATCACATCTGGTGACTTTTAGTAGTGGCCAACACTCTAGCCAGATTGATTTCATCCTCTCGAGAGGAGAAGATAGGCGTGCGTGCCTAG
This sequence comes from Triticum dicoccoides, assembly GCF_002162155.2. Lineage (NCBI taxonomy): Eukaryota > Viridiplantae > Streptophyta > Magnoliopsida > Poales > Poaceae > Triticum > Triticum dicoccoides. Next base: position 352,837,952 of record NC_041385.1, on the reverse strand, counting down.
ACTGTAAGGTGATACCTGGAGAGTGTTGTACCCCAGCATAAGCTGGTGGTTGCTGACTTCCGCTTTCGGATTCGTGTCCAGCGGGATAAGCGTGCCAAAGTCACTAGAACGAAGTGGTGGAAGCTCAAGGGGGAGGTAGCTCAGGTGTTCAAGGAGAGGGTAATTAAGGAGGGCCCTTGGGAGGAAGGAGGGGAGGCAGACAATGTGTGGATGAAGATGGCGACTTGCATTCGTAAGGTGGCCTCGGAGGAGTTTGGAGTGTCCAGGGGAAGGAGAAGCGAAGATAAGGATACCTGGTGGTGGAATGATGATGTCCAGAAGGCGATTAAAGAGAAGAAAGATTGCTTCAGACGCCTATACCTGGATAGGAGTTCAGACAACATAGAGAAGTACAAGATGGCGAAGAAGGCCGCAAAGCGAGCTGTTGGTGAAGCAAGGGGTCGGGCATATGAGGACCTCTACCAACGGTTAGGCACGAAGGAAGGTGAAAGGGACATCTATAAGATGGCTAAGATCCGGGAGAGGAAGACGAGGGATATTGGCCAAGTCAAATGCATCAAGGACGGAGCAGGCCAACTCTTGGTGAAGGACGAGGAGATTAAGCATAGATGGCGGGAGTACTTCGACAAGCTGTTCAATGGGGAGAATGAGAGTTCTACCATTGAACTGGACGACTCCTTTGATGAGACCAGCATGCGTTTTGTGCGGCGCATCCAGGAGTCTGAGGTGAAGGAGGCTTTAAAAAGGATGAAAGGAGGCAGGGCGATGGGCCCTGATTGTATCCCCATTGAGGTGTGGAAAGGTCTTGGGGACATAGCGATAGTATGGCTAACCAAGCTTTTCAACCTCATTTTTCGGGCAAACAAGATGCCAGAAGAATGTAGACGGAGTATATTAGTACCAATCTTCAAGAACAAGGGGGATGTTCAGAGTTGTACTAATTACCGTGGAATTAAGCTGATGAGCCATACAATGAAGCTATGGGAGAGAGTCATTGAGCACCGCTTAAGAAGAATGACAAGCGTGACCAAAAATCAGTTTGGTTTCATGCCTGGGAGGTCGACCATGGAAGCCATTTTCTTGGTACGACAACTTATGGAGAGATATAGGGAGCAAAAGAAGGACTTGCATATGGTGTTCATTGACTTGGAGAAGGCCTATGATAAGATACCGCGGAATGTCATGTGGTGGGCCTTGGAGAAACACAAAGTTCCAGCAAAGTACATTACCCTCATCAAGGACATGTACGATAATGTTGTGACAAGTGTTCGAACAAGTGATGTCGACACTGATGACTTCCCGATTAAGATAGGACTGCATCAGGGGTCAGCTTTGAGCCCTTATCTTTTTGCATTGGTGATGGATGAGGTCACAAGGGATATACAAGGAGATATCCCATGGTGTATGCTCTTTGCGGATGATGTGGTGCTAGTTGACGATAGTCGGACGGGAGTAAATAGGAAGTTAGAGTTATGGAGACAAACCTTGGAATCGAAAGGGTTTAGGCTTAGTAGAACTAAAACCGAGTACATGATGTGCGGTTTCAGTACTACTAGGTGTGAGGAGGAGGAGGTTAGCCTTGATGGCCAGGTGGTACCTCGGAAGGACACCTTTCGGTATTTGGGCTCAATGTTGCAGGAGGATGGGGGTATTGATGAAGATGTGAACCACCGAATCAAAGCCGGATGGCTGAAGTGACGCCAAGCTTCTGGCATTCTCCGTGACAAGAGAGTGCCACAAAAGCTAAAAGGCAAGTTCTACAGGACGGCGGTTCGACCCGTAATGTTGTATGGCGCGGAGTGTTGGCCGACTAAAAGGCGACATGTTCAACAGTTAGGTGTGGCGGAGATGCGTATGTTGAGATGAATGTGCGGCCACATGAGGAAGGATCGAGTCTAGAATGATGATATACGAGATAGAGTTGGGGTAGCACCAATCGAGGAGAAGCTTGTCCAACATCGTCTGAGATGGTTTGGGCATATTCAGCGCAGGCCTCCAGAAGCTCCAGTGCATAGCGGACGGCTAAAGTGTGCGGAGAATGTCAAGAGAGGGCGGGGTCGACCGAATTTGACATGGGAGGAGTCCGTTAAGAGAGACCTGAAGGATTGGAGTATCGACAAAGAGCTAGCTATGGACAGGGGTGCGAGGAAGCTTGCTATCCATGTGCCAGAGCCATGAGTTGGTTGCGAGATCTTATGGGTTTCACCTCTAGCCTACCCCAACTTGTTTGGGACTAAAGGCTTTGTTGTTGTTTGTTGTTGTTGTAGAACAAGATGGGGGGCTCCAATTTCGTGAGAAACCATGGCTCATGATACCAAGATGTTGTAGGGTGGAACCCTAGATGGAGATCTTTCACGAATTGGAAGGGAAATCCCCAAGAACACGAAGAACACGAAGAACACAAGAGAGGGGAAACACTCAAATTGACTAGATCCAATCACACATATGCTAGATCCAAGAACACACAAGAGATCACAATGATTCAAGGACAACAAAGGAAAGATACAAGGTACTAGTTCATCCCAATCCTATGAGGAAAGAGGTCTTGATGATCCTATGATGGGGATCCTTCTCTAGATGGGGCCTTGATATCCACTAGGGATCTTCTCCTAGGAGGTCTTGATCTCCATGAGGAGGAAGATGAGCAAAGCTCTCTCTTTGTCTATCAAATACTTTGCTATCCCTCAAATGAGCTAGGGGGAGAGATATATATAGTCTAGGGACGGAATAGAGGTTAGAGGGGAATACAAGGGTCAAAAGACCATAATGCACGCAGGCATCCACGGAAGGGTCCGGGCACCCGGACCGGTCAGAGGCGCGTGTCCAGGCGGGGCCGGGCACCCGGGGCTGCAAGGGCCGGGCACCCGGACAAGGCCGAGGCCGGCTCGAGCTGGGCCGGGCACCCGGGGCCATTTGGCCGGGCACCCGGGCAGCCTCAGCCAGCGCCAGGAGGGGCCGGGCACCCGGGGCCAACCAGGCCGGGCACCCGGGGTGCTCAGGGGCGGCTCCCAGCTGGCCGGCCGGGCACCCAGGGCAAGGGGAGGCCGGGCACCCAGAGGTTCCTCTTCTTCGTTTCCTTCTCCTTCCTTCGTTTCTTTAGGTGCCAGTGCCTCCGTCCTTGCTTCCTCATGACGATCCCTGACGTACCTAAGAGTGCACAATGCGTCTCTTTGAGGTAGAATCCCATTCTCAAGTGAATCCGGACGAAACTCGGAGAGGAAAGAATTAACCTCGGTTTTGACGGTGCGTGCACGTGCTCTTGTCATTGGTCCTCGAGGTGCTTGACGAGTTGTAGTAGAGTCCATGGGGATGAGCGAGGGATGCTCCGCATCACATTTGTCATTGAGCTCGTTTTGATCAGCGTACAACTATTGCTGTTTCTTTTTTTATGATTCTGGCAGTTGCCATCAGCCGCCGTCTGAACCGCTCTTGCTCAAAAGGGTCTTTTGGGACTATATTGTCCTCGGGCCGAGGCTTTCATCTTGCTCGGTTCTGGTAAGTAGTTGCTGTCAGCCCTGTCGAAGAGATCGTCAACATCTTCGTCCTTGAGTATTCCCATTGGGCTGTTATGCCGCTTCGAGGAGGCTTGAATGTCCTCTCCGAGGTCATCGGCGTCACCCGGTGTAGCGCCGTCATCGGCGGTGCCCGTGCTATGCCCGCTTGGGCCACCGCCGGTGCCTCTAGGGCGTCAGCGACAGTGTTTTGAGGGTTTTTTGGGAGTATCGACCATGTAGACGTCGTACATGGATGTAGCGGTCCGTCTGCCCGTATGGGTTGACGGGACGGTTGTTTCCGGTGTGGCATCGAGATCTTCATCCATGTTGGCGGCCTCTTCTGATGTGTAGTCCAATATGTCGGTTAAGTCATCGACGGTGGCGACTTGATGGGTGGTGGGTGGGATGTAAATTTCCCTGTCGTCGGCTTTAAGTCTGAGCTTGTCATAAACCGAGGTTTGGTCATCCGAGATTGACATCCTCTGAATGCGATCCGGCATCCCATTGAGGTGAGAAAGATCCTCAGGATTCATGACCTAGCACAAGGCCGGGCAGATCCGAAGTGAGGTTTGCGAGTCAACCGAGGTACCTTCGAGACATTGGCCGAGCCGAACTGACTTTGGGCCGGCAACGAGAGAGGTCGGATACGGGCTTGACGCTAAGTCTGTGCTTGGGCTTGTGTCGTGGTCTAGGCCTAGCGGGGAAACGGATTTCACGTCCGAGTTGAGGCCCGACGTGATGGCTGCCGGCTCCATATCCAAGGCTGGGCCTACCGTAGGATCTGATCCGAGATCCAGGTCGGAGGTCGATTCCGAAGTCAAGCCTACGGCGGCGGAGGGGCTCTCGATCCGACCTGGCGCCCATCCGGAAAGAACAAGCTCACCGCGTGAATCCGCAGTGTATTCCAGTCTTCCCAATGTGACAACTTGGTCAAGTACAAAATTCTCAACATGGGCGAGGTGCCCTGCTGAGTCTGCGTGCAGAACGATGTTGCTGAACGCGAAGACTGGCCGGGGACGAAAATATCCCCGCAGCTAGTGTTGCAGTTGATTTGCAGACGAGCCATTGATCTCTTTCCGATCACACAACAGAACTCTCAATGAAAGCACCAATGTCGGTATTGAAACCGACAGACCTCGGGGTAGGGGTCCCGAGTTGTGGATCTCAGATCTATGGATAACAGGGGATGAAGGAGACAATATTTACCCAGGTTCGGGCCCTCTCGAAGAGTTAATACCCTACGTCCTGCTTGATTATATTGATGATGATGTACCGAGTACAGGCGTGATCTACCTCGAGATTGTAAGTAATGTTCTAACCCTAAGGCTAGGTGGTTGCAATTGTGATCCTTCCCCTATGGACAAGATCTCCCAGTTTATAGACACTGGGGGCACCTAGGGTTACACATGGTCGGTTGTCAATCTAAGCCGATGCCAGTCTTGGAGTACACGTCAAGTCTTTGGTAGAATCCATCTTGATTACGCTGAGGTATGAGGCTTCTGGATCCCTCTTAGAGAAATGGTGGGCCATAAACTCGGCCCATGGATTGTGGGCGGACTAGGTTGGTACCCCCTAGTCCAGGACACCGTCAACCTGGATTGGGCATCGTGTTCCGGCGTCGTTTTCTTCCTAAAGACGCTGCCTTTGGTCGGTGGAGGTGGTGGTGGGTGCTTCGGAGCATGTGTGTCGTCGAGGTCTCTTCAGTGTTGTTCCCGTTCGGCGGCTTGTAGTAGGCACCATGGTCTTTGCCGAAGATGATGTGGTGGTCAAGGGACTGGCTTTGCTAGGTGGGGTGACCGTACTTGTTGTTCTTCCTCGGCCACCGACTGGACCTGGGTATGCGTGCTCAGAGGTGAGCATCTCTGCCTACCGACGGCGTGGCGTCCTACGATCTAGGACAAGAGAGCATGGGGCCCTCTTTGGAGGCAGAGGTGGATGGCGGGTCTGCAATGGTGGTGCATGGAAGGTGAGTGTGCTCGTCCTCCGGCGGCAGTAGATGGCAGCATGTGGAGTTCGCTGAGGGCTCTGATGCTCAAGCCTTTGCTTGGTGCACTTGCATCCCGTTAGCCGTTCTGTAGCATCGTGTATCTTTCTTGTTTTTCATTTTTTTTTTCATTTTTTTGTGTTGTATGCTCGGGTGTAATGCGGTGGTGGTTCCTTTATAATATAAAGCGGGGAGAAACCCTTTTTCGTCTAATAGTAGCGTTCTCCTTGACCAACACCTTTGTGGATGTAGAGAAGCAGCGAGAGCCGAGTGATCTGAGGCCTCTTCCTATGCATTGGTGCTTAGGTGAGGTGCTAAGTGCATTAAAAGTCTTAGCAACTAATGTCTACAATGCATGGGTGCTTCGCTTTTGTAGCTAAGTTTGCTTTATTTAATTGTGTAGCAACTAAATTCCTTCATGCATTGGTTGCTAGGCATTTTGCATTGGTCCACCCGCTTGGTACCGTTCCCTTTTGGGGTCACCATAATGCTCTCTCTCCTCTTTAATTGGTTTGCCACATCATTTTTTTGCCTATGTGGCATACTTAGCACTTGGAGGGGCCTAATGGGGGCCAAAGCCGCGCTGAGGAAGCACCTGCAGCAGGAACGGCTAGGCCACCGAATCCAACCACGACTTCCACAGCAGGAACGGCCAGGCCACAAAAATGACTAACCGTGCACTCCTGCGGAGCTGATCTTCGAGAATGAATAGGTGGCGGCGACGCCCATGCTGAACATCCGGCAAAGGTAGAAGGGGCGCCGCAATGTGCTGACGAAGCTAAGAGAGTAGACCGCGGAGCCTCGCAGGGCTGCCGCCTTGCATGACCATGGCAGCACATTTTCATACCCCTACAGCACAACCCATTTGAACAAAGTGGCTCATCTAATATTAATAGATCATCAACCCTATGCGCCCCTCCCCTCCCCAACTGAGGCGCTCCTACAGGTGCCCCTAGGAGGCAACCCTAGCGCCGCTGCCCCCGTCTTCTCACCCCGCCCCCTCCTTCCCTGGCCGCCGCCGATGGTGTTGCCGGCCAAAGGCCGCGTGGCGCAGGCGGCGGCGGGGCAGCTACCTCCCGCACGCAGGTGACGGGCGTCGCGGGGCGCCCTCCCCTGCTCGGTGGCACCGGGTGCCGGTCAGCCGCTGCTCCGACTCCCTCCTCCTTGCGTCCTGGTGGACTGCCGGCGCCTCCTCCTCTCCTCCTCCCCCTCCACCTCGGCTGTGGGGGCTGGAGGGGGCCGGGCGACGGATCTGGCAGCCCCTGCCCAGATTCGGCTGGTGGTGGCGGTTGCCGGCGGCAAGGTGGCCGGCGGCCCTTCCAAGGTGGTGGCGCTGCAGCTGGTGCTCGTTCTTCTCCGGTGGGGTGGCGGGGCACCGGCTGGACCTGGCCAGGGCGTAGAGACGCAGGTGGTGTGGTGGTGGTTGACCCTCCTCTGGCGGCCTTCTTCGGCAGCACGGTGCGGTCAATTCGGCGGCCCTCGCCAGCGGACAGGTGGCTGCCTCTTCCTCGTGTGGTTCTGGCCAGAGGTCGTGGTAGGGCGTCAGGGTGACGCAGGGGAGGCTGCTGAAGGGATGGGTAGACCGACTACCTGTCACCGGCGCAGGGGTGCGCTGGTCCGGACGAGCTTCGGCCCCCCCTTCCCTTTTCCTGGCCTAGCGACTCCTTGCCGCTGATCGTTGTTCGGGGCGGGTCGGTCACCGGCAGTTCCGATGGTGCTAGGGGTATGCTGGTCGACTCAAAGCTCGTGCCTTTGATGGTCTCCAGAGGTTCTGGATGCAAGGCGGCGACCTTGGTGACGGGAGCTGCTGCCTCGTGGCTCGGGCGCTAACGGGCTTGCTGCCATGGCCGCGTGGGCGGCATGGGGGCGGGCCTTCGACGATCTCGGTGGTGGTGCGGCCGGCGCTCTCATGTAGGGCTGCACCTCGAGCGGAGGCGGAGGATGGTGGCCGGGGGGAAAACCTCGTCGGGCTCGGAGCCAGACCGATGGCGGCGGCGTCCATGCGTCGTTCCCTTCTCCATCGCGGTGACCCTGTGTCCTTCGTGTTACTTTGGGTGAAAACCTAGATTCCCTGGATCGGGCGGTGGCGGCTCTTCGGTATCGTTTCTTTCTTGAAAGCATCACTTTTGACTCCCTGGTTCGTCGAGTTGCGGCTTCGTCTCCTCGCGGTGACTCGTTCATGGTGGAGAGCTCTTTAGATCCTTAGCTATGCTCTTCTACCTACTTGTTGTTTGCTTTGGGGTGTTTGGAGTAGCGTTGCTGTTCGTCAGCTCCCTTGTATCTGCCTTGGGTGTGTGTGGTGTCGGGTGGTTTGCATCATGTATGTCGATCGTTGCTTTATATATAAGTGGGGGGAAAGCCTTTTTCGGTAATACTAATGGGTATATACAGTAGAGATCCATTGCAAACGCAAAGCCCATTCTAATTTGGATGGATTACAATCCAGTTCACCATCCAAATTATAGCCATATAAATCTGTAGCCCTACTTAAACAATTAAACTTATTTTCAAAAAAAAACTTAAACAATTAAACTTTGATTTGTTTAAAGAAAACTTGAATTCTCTGATCCCCCCCGCGGCTGGTTCCCTAAGATGAATAGGGTGAGATTATAGTTCTCTACAAGGGTTCCAGGTCAGGTAAACATGTGTATACGTCAGTCCAAATTACATATAATCCAACTTAGTTGTGTAAAATGACATAATTCCCGCACGTCATGAGTGTCCGTTTTTGTAGAGTTTAGGACGGGGATGGTGACTTTTGCTGGAGTACCTAGTTGAAAATTGAATGCTTTATCAGTTATTTTACTTTGATATATACTTAGGTCTTATTATTATTTTTCATTATGTTTATACAGTTCTTGGAACTGCTTTAGCATACAACATGGTGCTTGATCTTCCTTTCTGGGCTGGTGTACTGATTTGTGCAGCAACTGTTATACTGCTTCTCGGATTACAAAGCTATGGGGTAAGACATTTCATCCCGCTATAAAACAGAAGGGAAAAATATTTTTGGAACTCGCAGTAACCAAAATCTCGTCCCTTTCATAAGTATAACAGTAATAACTGAGAAAGTTTTGCTGTTTGAAATCATCAGAGACCTTGATCTCTGTTTATACACAGCTGTACATGGAATAGATACAAAGGTTGTTAGGGTTACAAAGGATGTGCTAGATCCACTTTGGACTATTTAGTACCAGGAGCTGAAATTTCGTAGATGAGACACTTACGAGCTGGGATTTCCCATTAGCCTTTATATCATAGAAAAAATAAATAATAATAATTTTCTTGATGGTTATCTTCACTAATGGCCCACCCTGGCCCATTGTGCTAGATCCTTCACTGCTTGCAAGAGACTTCCTATGTAACAATACCTAAGATAGCAAGAACACATTCATTGTTTAGTATATATGATGTTAATAAATGCAGTGATATTTATAAAGTCCCTTTTCTCTTAAGGTCCGGAAATTGGAGTTCATGATTGCAGTGTTTATGCTCAGCATGGCCTCTTGCTTCTTTATAGAGCTGAGCCATGTCAATCCTCCGATGAATGAGTTAATTGAAGGGTTATTTATCCCAAGACTTAAAGGACATTATGCTATCTCAGATGCAGTTGCACTGATCAGTGCCCTTGTTGTACCGTAAGTATGGGACATATTTGTTGCTTCGTTGGTCATCAACATGAACACTGTATTATTATGGAAATATAAATAAGAACATGTATTTGCGATAGACATTCTATCTTTGTGAATTGCATGCTGATAATAAATTAAGAGCACATGAGAAACTAGTCGATTTGCTATTTATGGTTACAAAAATCAACTATTCAGTTGTACATCATTGTTTCCGGCTACATAAATATTTTCGTTCACTCTTGCACCTATTAACAAGACTATCCACTAAGGTTATTTTATACTCTTGGATGATTGGTTGAAAACGTTCAGTTCCTATCCACAAATGTACTTTTATCACCCCAAAGCATAGGGGTTTTTATCTAGTGTGTAAACTAAAAAGAAATAGCTTCCACTAATTTCAATTGTTTTTGAAATACTAGGCACAATCTCTTCCTACATTCTTCTCTTGTTTCATCAAGAAAATTACCATCATCCTCTGAAGCAGTTAAGGTAAATATCCAAATTTAGTATTTTTGTTCTATTTTGAATATTCTACTTAGACTTCCTTTTTCTATGTGCTTACAATACTATATGTCCCCATACACAATATAGCCCTTAAATGCAGTTGGCCATAGTGATTAATATCTTATTGCTTTCAAGAAACATGCAACATTTGAAATAGTATCTGTAGTAAACCACAAAATTCTAGGCTAGCAAAGTGTACGAATTGCCAAGATTTTTGGAAATAAAAGAAGCCAAAAGGGGGGAAAAGATCTACACAAACATAAGCTAATTACACCATGCATTGAAGCTGACATGATTGTACAACATATATATAACAAGGTCATAGTATTTGCAGCTATTGCTAGATCTATGGTACCCACTTCTTTCGTTCTAGTTGCAAAAGTACCAGCAGATATAATTTTAGTAATTTTTTTGCAGGATGCATCTGTGTTCTTCCTTCTAGAGAACGCATTTGCTTTGTTTCTTGCGCTCGTCATAAATGTTGCCATTGTATCACTCTCTGGAACTATATGTGCTGATAATCTTTCACTGGATGATACGAACACATGCAGCAGTCTCACTTTAAAGTCAGCATCCGTACTATTCAAGGTTAATATTTCCCCCAAACATAATTGAGAGGTCATTCGCCTTACATTCAGAAGTATAATACTCATTCCGATCCATAATAAGTGTCGCAGTTTTGAACAACTTGTTGCAGTTTGTTTTGAACTAGTTCAAAACTGCGACACTTATTATGGGTCGGAGGGAGTAGGATTCACTATAAAGAATAGACCATACATATTATGTACATAAAAATTCATAGAAGTAAATTATCATGTATACTCTCAGTTGAAAATCAATTTTATTTTACAGAATATTTTGGGACGGTCAAGATCAATTTTTTATGGTTTGGCATTATTAGCTTCTGGACAAAGCTGTGCAGTGGTTACCACCTACTCTGGGCAATACATTATGCAGGTAAAGTTATAGCATTGTTATTATGTATTTTGCATTTAAGGTATAAGCTCATGCATATAAATTCTATTTGTTAGAAAATGTAGTCAATTACATAACATTTTATCGGACTCACAAATTCGTGTTGTGCACATTTAATTTATATTACATAATACAATGTTATTCTAAAATTGAACTTATTATATGGGAGTAAAGGGCAAAACTTATATACCAGCACTAATTCTCGCAGACTAGAAATTTTATAACCATACATGCTAAAGGGGAAAACTTATATAAGTAACATTACTAACATACTTACGGAAAATACAATGGTGCACATGGTTCCACGCGCACCCATTATTAATAGTAAAATCTAAAAATAAAAAAATCAAACAATTCAAAAAATTTAGCTAATCAAACTTAGTTGACGGTTCTATTCATATATGAAGTTTTGCAAGGAAATGACACACGTCGTATTCTTAGCGAAGAAAATAAAATCTGATCTCCAAATTACTTCAAACATAGTCCTTTTTATGGCACCAATTTTATTATTATTTTTGCTTAGAATACCACGGATGTCATTTCTTCATGAAACTTCACATGTGAATAGAACAATCGATCATGTATGTTACAAAAAAAAACCAGAATTGTCTATTTTTTCTGATTTTACTACTCATAATGGGCGCACATGGAACATGTTCCAAAAATCCATGTCCCACGCTTGCTCACTATTAAATTACATTTTCCATTTTTTATTAAAAAATATCATCTATTAAATATTTCAAAAATTAGAATAACGTTCAAGCCCTAGTTTTGCATTAAAAGTACATACAGTGTTTTCTGTACATGATTCCCTCACCCAATGCCCCTCGGTATAATTTATCTAACATGAACATTCACAGGGATTCTCAGGGATGAGGGTATTCATCATATACCTTTTTGCTCCCTGTCTCACCATGGTGCCTACTTTGATAATTTGCAGCATTGGTGGTGCTTTACGAGTTCGTCAACTCATCAATATAGCAGCGGTCACTTTTCCATCTCAATGCTCCATAAAGTAAATGAGTATACAAGCTATGCGAATGTTTAATGACGTTTTATTTGTGTGCTGCAGGTCATATTGTCGTTTGTGCTGCCATTTGCTCTCGTTCCTCTCCTCAAATTCAGTAGCTGTTGCTCAATGATAGGACCGTACAAGAACTCAACATGGGTAAGCTCACTCATACTATGGTTATTACCATGATACATAATAACTTGTGAGGTGAGAATAACATAAAAATTGATATATATTTTAGTATTGTACAACCTAATAATTTTGTAGTATTATCTCAATTGTCCTTCGATGAAATGGGAGAATCAACTCATCGAGGACTATTCCCTTGTGTAGCACGAGAAACATTCCGAGTCGCTCCATGAGCTTACTCGAGTGTAGAGTGTGGGCCTACGTAGGCATCCTAAGTGGGGAATCTGAACCATCTACGCCCTGATTGCTCGATCATCAAGGTCTAGCAAGGATTATTTTGTTGCAAAGGGTAACGAAAAGTTTGTATACCCCGAGACAACATAATCCCTGTCACAGTTGCACACCCCTGACGACACCCCTGACGCACCGTAGCTCCCCCTCGCAGCATCAGGATTGCATCGATGAGAAGAATGCATTCAGACAAAAAGGGGATTGAAGCATGCATCATGGAGGACGAATTTCGTCGTTCAATCTACACTGATCTCCACAAGCGTACATCGCGTGCACTGAGAAGTTCTCCGTTAGTTGCACCCATCTACTCATATTGATGCCACCAACCGCCTAGACACTGTCACTTGTCCTATTATTGTCGTTGGCCACCCGCACCATGATCTATGCCAATCCGGTTCACGCCCGCGGGTAGTCATGTTCCGCGCAGCCAATGCTGGATTATGTTTAGGAGGTTGACGGCATCTAGATGAGTAGATGGGTGCGAGTAACTGGAGAAAAAAATCACTGAGCGCGACGTACACTTGCGGTGGTTGGTGTAGACTGAACGACGAAATTCGTCCCCCACGATGCACGTTCGAGCTCTTTTTTGTTTGAACGGTTTTTTCTCGGTGATGCAGCCATGATGGCGCGAGGGTTCGAGTAGGGGAACTACGATGCCTCAAGGATGTGAAGTTGTGATGCTTTTGGTTGCCCATTGCAACTAACCTCTGTTGGTTGCCGTTACCAACGATAAGTATATTTTTTAATAGGGTAGTACTTTTGCATTTTTTTAAATTTAGAGATATAAATCTAATATTTCTTATAAAAAATATTTTTTTAAGTATTCATAGTTTGGCGGTGTGTGCTCTGTCTCCTGTTTCTATGTATAGATGTAATCATATGGTACATGGTTTTTAGTAAAATGGTCACGTGAAGTTTACAAGAAATTGAATATCAAGACTACATACATCTGTCCTCACATGTCTCCTGTTTCTATGTATAGATGCAATCATATGGTACATGGTTTTTAGTAAAATGGTCACATGAAGTTTACAAGAAATTGAATATCAAGACTACATACATCTGTCCTCACATGTAATTCTTGAACCATGAAACATACAAATAGTAAGAGTAGACAAGCTCCGATGTGAATGATAGGTAGTGACAATCATAAGAAAAGTCTTATTGATGGCATACTTTGTGTTCATTTTCTTATTTGAAGGTCGAATTTAACTTTAAAGTTATGTATCTTGTGTCATGTTGCTTGTGACTACCTACACACAAACAAGATGGCATACAAGATGCTACATATGAAAGTAGTCGTTTACCAGGAAACTAGGAATCGGTTCCAGCACATGCATTTTGTTCAACAAAGAGTAATATTTTACCCAAAAAGGCTTTCCCGCTTTATAAATAAAGCAAACCACCACAGCCACAAAGTATCACAGAGGTTCACCCACACACACACACAGAAAGTCGCACAACATAGAGTACAAGAGGGTTCTGCTGAGGGCACAGCTCAACAAGCCCTGAAAACGAAAACAAAGAAGGTTACACCGCAGCTAAGAAGCTAATTCAGCTCAGGTGGTGGAGGAAGCGGCGGCGCCAAGCGAAGAGCCATCGCGCGAAGGTCAGCAATGATGATGTTGATGGCGTCCCAGTCCTGGTGGCGGTTAAGCGGCCGCTGAAGCTGCAAATAACCACACATTTTGAATACCGCGTCAGTGGCACGTCGAAGAGGCACTCGCTGGATGACAAGCTTATTATGCATGGTCTAGAGCGTCCAAGCAAGGACCCCAATGAGCAGCTACCTAATGTGGCGGCCCGATGGGGTAGATGCCTGGACCTCGGTGGGGAGGTCCGGGAAGTTGGTGTTGCACCAACTACCCCTGACTACCGCACGGAGGCAGCTCCAGAGGAACTGGGCGGAGAAGCACGACAAGAAAATTTGATTCGAGGTTTACTCAGTCCCACATAGGGGACACATCCCATCGCCCGGGTCGTTTTAACACCTCTACGCCGGAGGGAAGCCGGCCACGGATCCATTGCCACAGGAAGATCCTGATCTTGGGGGGAACACGGATAGCCCAGATCAACTCGAGGACCGCCGGGCCTGGGGTGGGGGCGATGGCCTGGTATAGGGACTTCGTGGAGAATCGGCCCGAGGGCTCTAGGCACCAGGATAAGCGGTCATGAGGCTACGCCAGATCAGGCTCGTGAAGCGCAACAGCCTCCAGGGGCTCATGCCAGGCGGCGATTTCCGAGGGCCCAAATGGCCGCCGGAACGCGAGACGCCCTAAGTCAATAAGGGCCGTCTCGACGGAGATCCTAGGCTCCACCGCAATGGAGAAGAGATCCGGGAACCGGGCAGCGAAGGGGGAGTCCCCGGCCCACCGGTCGAACCAAAACAGAGTGGTTGTCCCAGAGCCTACCGTGATGGAGGTCCTGATGCGGAGAACCGGGAGCAGCTGGATGACGGACTGCCAGAACTGGGATCCCCTTGCCCTAAGGCAGAAGGCAAGAGGTTGGTCGTGCAAGTATTTGTTTCAGATGATTTGCAACCACATGCCACCCTCGCCATTTGCAATGCGCCAGAGCCACCTCATTAGGAGTGCCAGGTTCATGCGTTTGGAGGACATGATGCCGAGGTCGCCTTGGTCCCTAGGTTTGCAGATGTCGGTCCAACAAACCATATGGTATTTCTGCTTATCACCATCATCGACCCAGTAAAAGCGCGCCTGGACTGAACCGATCTCATGGTGCAACATTTCGGGCAGACTGTAGAAACTCAAGATGAACAGGAGGAGGCTGGACAAGGACGAGTTGATGAGGATCGTCCGAGCCGCCTTAGACAACCATTGCCCTTGCCATGGCTCAATACGGTGCTGAAGCTTGAGCACCAAGGGCCGCAGGTCTGCCACGGAGAGCGGAAAGTCGCTAATGGGGATCCCCAGGTAGGTGGTGGGGAAAGAACCAAGCCGACAGTTGAGCCGGTTAACAATACTCTGCCTCTCGGAGGGGGAATAGCCTAAAACCATTACCTCATTCTTATCGAAGTTTATTTTGAGACCTGACAACTGCTGGAAGCACAGTAGCAGAAATTTCAGGTTCAGATATCGGCCGTCGAGCCTTCCACCATGATAATGGTGTCGTTGGCATATTGGAGGAGGGAGACACCACCTCCCTCCACTAGGTGCGGGACTATGCCGTGGACGTGGCCCGCGGTCTTCGCCTTATCAAGGATCATCGCCAGGGCGTCAACCACCATGTTGAACAGAAACGGAGAGAAGGGGTCACCCTGCCTAACCCCACATAAGATGGGAAAATAGGGCCAGATTTCCCCATTAATGTTAACCACGGTGTGCCCAGAGGCCACCATCTGCATGACCCGGGTGACCCAGCGATCGTCGAACCCTTTCCTGAGCAACACTTCCCAAAGGAAGGACCAACTAACCATGTCGTAGGCTTTGTGGAAGTCAATTTTCAGGAAGACTGCTTTGAGGTTTTTGGACCGGACCTCGTGCAAAACTTCATGGAAGACAAGGACCCATCCAGAATATACTGGCTTTGGATGAAGGCGGACTGGTCAGGGTGGGTGATGTTGTTGGCCAAAGGGGCCACCCTATTGGCGTACACCTTTGCCAGTATGCGAAAGATCACATTGATCACCATGATTGGCCGGAACTGACGAATGTCCGAGGCTCCAGGCACCTTGGGAATCAATGTGATGATCCCGTAGTTAAGGTAGTGGAGGTCAATGGTGCCCACATATAACTCCTCAAAGAGGGCCATAACCTCCGGCTTGATGGCAGTCCAGAAGGTCGGGAAGAACTTCACCGACAGACCGTCGGGGCCAGGGGCGGACGATGGATTCATTCCTTTAATCGCCTCCCAGACTTCCTCCTCAGTGAACGGAGCCGTAAGGGCGGCATTTTCCGCGGCCGAGATGCACTGTGGACCAACCCAGAAGTCTGTAGCTAGGGCCAAGCTTACCCTAGGGGCGAAAAAATGGCTTTATAAAAGCCATCGACATGAGCACGGATCTCGGCCGGGCCCTGCAGGAGGGTCTCCCCATCCCAAAGCAAGGGGATGGTATTCCGCCTCCTACGACCATTGGCGATGCCTTGGAAATAGGCCGTATTGGCGTCACCCTTGAGGACCCACTTTTGGGTCCCCCAGAGTCGCCAATACGCCTCCTAGTCGGTGTAAATGACCGTGAGCTGATCCTCAAGGTCGTAACGAAGCAGCCACTCATCAAGGGCTAGACCCACCGAGTCGGCCTGGAGGTCCAACGCTTGGATGGAGGCGAGGAGGGCCTTCTTGCGATCCCACAGGTCCCGTCCAAGGTTTGCGCCCCAACCCTTCATAAACTGACGAGAGCGCTTCGCACAGAAGTGCCAATCATCCACCGCCGAGATGGACTGGTGAGGGGCGAGCCAGGCCTCCATCCAGCGGTCCCGAACGGCCTCAGCGAAACCGTTCTGGTTAAGCCAGAACGTCTCGAAGCGAAACCTAGGCGCAGTGGGCGGGCGGTCATCTTGAGAAGACATGAGCAGAGGGACATGGTCCGAGCCAATCCGGGTGATGGCGCGGAGGGAGGCAAGGGGGCAGCAATGCTCCCACTCTGGCGAGACCAAGATGCGGTCCAGAACAGAGCGGGCCTGGTCCGCCTGGCGGTTGGTCCGGGTGAATCTGGCACCAACCCTGTCTAATTCCCGCAGACCGAGCTCTGCGATGCAATCATTGAACATCTGCATCCGAGGGAAGTTTTACTAGATCGTTGCTCTTATCCTCTGCAAAACGGAGGAGGTTGAAGTCATTACCTACTACGACCGGCAAGCGCGTGGCCGACACCTTCCTCTTGAGTTCATCAAGGAAGGACGCAGATCGGCGGTGGTCAGCGGGGCCATAGACAATGATGATCTCCCACTTGAAGTTGAGAGCACGCTCGAACAGCTCCATACTGACAAAGAACTCCCCCCTTATACATACCAGCCACCTCAAAGGTGGCATCCTTGACACCTAGCAGGATGCCACCCGAGTGCCAGGCGATCCCACTAGAAGGGAGCCAATGCCAGGCAAACAGGTGGGTGCTCAGCCGCCCAAGCTCAGACAAGAACTCTGTGCGCATGGTCTCTTGGATTGCCACGATGTCTATCCTCTCATCTCGCATGTACTCGATGAGTTGGCAGCGCCGGCCATCTTGGCCAACGAATGTTCCAAAAAAGGGTCCGCATTAAGCCGCCATCGGGGGGCTGCTTGACCCGAGGACACGGGAGGCGGTTTGGGCACGGAGGGCGGCGGGGCGGGAGCAGGTGCTGCCACGGATCTCCAGGGCCGCTTGCGGGGCCTGGGTATCTGACAGGGTGGACGTGTGAGGTCCACTGGCCGCGGGGGGAGGGGTGTGGCCATGCGACCACGAGCCTCAGCCAACCTCCCATCCAGGATTTCCCGGGCCCGGATTGCCTCGATCTGGACTAAGGGGTTAGCCACCTCCCCCCTGGAAACTATAGCGGAGTCGGCCGCGACCTTAGCTAAGTGCCCAAGCGGAGCCGACTCCAAGGCAGAAAAAGGGCATGTAGAAGAACTAGCTGGGATGACTGGGGTACCTGGCTTGAGGTTGCGGGCCGCGGTTTGAAGCTCTGCCCGCTCCAGCATTGGCAGAGCAGGGCTGCCAGCCGGCCGAGCAGCATCGATCCGGCGCTGCGCCATGAGGACATCACCAGAGTCGAGGTCGAGCGCCCACGCCTGGAGTAGGCAGCAGTCCGTGGCGGGTGCGGAGGTGCATCCACAGGCGTAGAAAGGACGGAAGCCACCCCACTCCCCATGGCTGAC
>NC_041385.1:352807663-352819804 GCF_002162155.2 Triticum dicoccoides | reverse complement strand
GTGCTGGGAGCATCGACGGGACCGGCGGTAGGGAGCCGAGGGGAGGCATCAGAACCGTCGCCGGGGTCGGTAAGGTGGAGGACAACGAGGTCCGAGGTGGGGGAGCGCGGAGATGTCGCCGGAAGGATGAGCATTCCCACACTGGAAGTGTCGGAGGAGTCGGCCGGACCGGCGGGAGAAACAGCACCCAACGGAACCAGAGAGCCGGCCCCAAGGGCGTCGCGCGCACTCGGCATGGGGGAGGCCAACGGGTCCCTGAGGAGGGGCATAAGCCCATGGAAACGACCGGTCGAAGCTCCACCCCGAGCAGCCGCGGGAGACGGAGGATCGGGCGGAGGGGATGGGGAGCGGCTTTCCTCCGAGCCCTCCTCATCGTCAGAGCGGTGAGAGCGCCGATGGCGACCACGGTAGTCATCATCACCACCCGGACCGCCACCCAAGTGCGAGTCGTCGGAGAAGCGGGGGCGGCCCACGTGGTTGGGTGGCTCAGGTGCGATCTTGAGGTCGACGCCTTCGTCGTTGAAGAACACGCAGACCGTGGCGCAATGTTTGGAGGAGTCGAAGGCCTCCTCCTTACGGAGCAAGAGCTCATTCACCATGGCCACCTTGCCCAGGATCCTGGATATGTTGCGAATCACTCGCTCCGACCTCGCAATATCGGGCAGGCCGGAGATGAGGATCCACGCTGTGTCAAGGGTCGCTACCGCCTTAGGGTAGCGGATCGGCGCAGAGATGTCCACCACGAGCTTGTTGAGGGCGAGAGTGATGTCGGCGCTCCGGGTGGCGTAGCCGTGGCTGGTCGCATCGGGGAAGACCACGGTGAACTCATTGCCCGCAGGCGGGGTCACTTCAGTCAGCACCGATCAGGCAGGAAGCAGACAATAAGCTAAGAATACTGGAAGAAGGTGGTCGCTCAGCCAAAGCTCTAGTTCAACCAGAACAGTAGTGAAAGCGGTAGATGCCGCTCCGTAGCTTTGGTCGTCGCACTCTAATCCGCTTTAGAAGAAGCAGCTATTCTATTGCTTGGCTATAAAGCCTATAAGTAAGAACTTTGGGGAAGGAATCCGATCTACAGATGAAGCATAAGTAGGCAAAAGGCGAGCGCACAACGAGGAATTTTCCATACTAGATCGACTCAATATTACCGAATCTACTCTGAGACTCTCTTCTCTTCATGGTTGGCTGTAAAAAAAGAGTCTCTTTAGTCCCCAACTCTATGGATTTTACTTTTTGGCTCAACACCCTGCTCTTGACGTTTGCTCGGGACAGGAGGCTATGAAATAGTTGAAAGCAGATGCAACATTAAAGAAAGTCAGTCCAATAGCCTTTAAGTCGTACCGAACACTATGTCCTAATAGTAAGGGATTTCTTTCAACCCAGTGGTACCCGGAGAAAATGTTGCCCGAAGGATGGGACTAAACCCATCTGTTCAAGTAGTAGCCAAGTAGTACCGAAGGAGTATCTCCGAGTTAAGGAGTACCGAAGGGAAGGAAGAAAAACCAAGTGAAAGAAAGAGATCGCAATGGTCTAAGATATAGTCAGTGAACAATAACTCAGATCTGATGTCGGATCGAAACAAAAATGCAAAAAGACAACACAAACGGAAAAGATCGAACTCTAATTCAGTTATTGAGTGAGATGTTTTGCTACCTACAAAAGGTTGGCTCTTCCCTTACAACCCCTAACCCTCCAAGGCAGTACTCTTCATCGGCAAATCCGAATGTCTTGATCCGAGTTGAGACCCACCTACAGAAATTGATCCATCAACGACTTTTTCTATAGTGGCAGGAAGTCTCCTACTCTTCGATATGCGGTAGCTAGGTAATCCCTTTACTTAATCTGATATGAGATCTCTTGCTACCAGAAAGAAACTGAACTGGCTTGCCCGAAAAGAATCCCACCGGCAGCTGTACAGGTGGTTGAGCCCGGCCTCGATCATCTCCGGGGAAGCCAACCCCTCGCGATAGGGGGAGCGCGACCGGCCCCGGCGGTCGGAGCGGCCAGGCGAGCGCCAGTAGGGGGAGCGGCGACCGTCCGGGAGAGCGTCAGGAGAGGGCACGGGGGGTCGCGGTAGTCGTCGAGGCGGCGCTTGCTGCTGGCGCTGCCATCCTCCCACTGCGGAGTCATCATGGGATCCGCCGCCGGAGGGGGGGGCGGGGCCAGACGAGGTAGGGATCGGGGCAGCGGCGACGCTGATCGGGGAGGGGAGAGGGAGTTCGGGAGCAGACGAGGGGGACTGGAGGCGTGATGAGAGGATGGGAGCGACAAGGTCCTGAGGAGCCCAGATCGACCCCCCTCCTCCCCGCGGCGGCGGCCCAGGTCGAGGTTGGGCCTGGGAAACCCTGGGCAGGGTGGGCCGGCCCACGCCCGAAGGCCCACGTGGGGGCGAGCAGCCGCAGCCGAAGGGCCCATGCGGGGCCAACCCAGATGCGCGCGACCCAGGGGGCGGAGATTGGAGCCATCCTGATGTAGGGCGGAACCCTAAGTGGTCGATCTTTCACGTTTGGAGGGATCCTACGGGAGAATCACGAAGAACACACGGAAGCACAACGGGGAAACACGGGGAAAACGAGAGGAAGAATCACTAAACCGACATAGAATCAATCACACGAGTGCTAGATCACCGACAACATAGAGTAACATAAGATCCACAATCAACAAAGGTAAGGATACAAAGGAACCATTCTTCTCCTTACGGAGGCCTTGATGGTCTTCCCTAGAAAGGGGTCTTGAATCCGCTTGGGGGATCTTCTCCGAAGAGGTCCTGAGCTCCGAGGAGAAGTAGCCAAGTGGATGAGCAAGGCTCTCACACAAAATATGAGCTAAACCTATGCTACCCGTACCAGGAGGTGGGGGCGTCCTATTTATAGTCTTAGTGCAAATGGAAGTCAAAACGAAGGGGTACAAGGGCTCCAACCCGCAGGTTCGGTCACTCAAGAGTCGGACGTCCGGAAGGCGTCGGACGTCCGGAGGCTCGGGACGGTCCGGTCGTCCGGGCGTGCTCGGACGTCCGTCGTTTCAGCTCTGGTGTAGGCGCGTCGGTCGTCCGTAGATGGTCGGACGTCCGGAGCTTCTGGAGGGGCCGGACGTCTGGAGGCTGTCGGTCTTCCGTAGTTTTGGCTTGGGTGTTGGTCGTCCGGTCGTCCGGAGCGTCTCGGACGTCCGTAGATTCGGTTCGGGTGGCCTGGTAGCGGACGTCCGGAGGGTCCGGTCGTCCGTGTCCTGGGACTCGTCGGACGTCCGGACAGGGTCGGACGTCCGATGCCTGTAGCTTCTGCTGCAGCTCTTCTTCTTGTCCATCATGCTTGGGGTCCTCGCCGTCTTGGCTCTTGCAAGTAGTTGATCCTTGGCTCACCTCCATGTACCTGATTACACATAGAGTCTCCGAATGAGGTAGTAGCCATGTCTTGTGAGTAGGAAGAGGGAGTTCGGAGAGGAGCGAGTTCACCTTATCTTCGATAGCCTTAGCTCGGGCTCTTGTCATGGGTCCAAGTGGTGTTGAGGGAGATGTAGGCACGTCCATGGGGATGAGCGAGGGATGCTCCGCATCATCTCCCCCCCCCCCCTTGGGAGAGATCCGACCTCGGATCAAAAGGTGCATCACCATGGAAGGTGCGAGGTCCTTGACGTTAAAGATGTCGCTCACGTTGTACTTGCCTCGTGGTAGGTCGATCTTGTAGGCGTTGTCGTTGTAGCGTGCTAGAACCTTGAAAGGTCCATCGGCGCGAGGTAGAAGCTTGGACTTGCATTCGTTGGGGAAGCGGTCCTTGCGAAGATGTAGCCACACTAGATCACCAATGTTGAATACCATGGGTTGCTTGTTGATGTTGAGCTTGGTCGCTAGTCGTTGTACTTGGCGCTCGATGGTGTGCCTTGTATCTTCATGCATCTTCTTGATGTAGCTTGCACGAGCACTTGCGTCGAGGTTGGTTCGCTCTTGTAGAGGAAGAGGTAGAATGTCCAATGGGGACAAACGGTTGAAGCCGTAGACGACCTCGAAGGGGGACTTGCCGGTCGTGGAATGTCTTGCACGGTTGTAGGCGTACTCGGCGATGGGTAGACACGCCTCCCACTCCTTGATGTTCTTCTTAATCAACACGCGAAGTAGAGTGGAGAGTGTACGTTTCGTCACCTCCGTTTGGCCGTCGGTTTGAGGATGGTATGCCGAAGAGAACAATAGCTTGATTCCGAGCTTGGCACATAGGGTCTTCCAAAAGTAACTCAAGAACTTGACGTCACGATCCGAGACAATCGTCTTTGGCAATCCATGAAGTCGCAAGATTTCCCTACAAAAGAGATTGGCAATATGTGAAGCATCATCTATCTTGTTGCAAGGAATGAAATGTGCCATCTTAGAAAATCGGTCCACAACAACAAAGACGGAATCCTTGCCATTTTGAGTTCTAGGCAAACCAAGTACAAAATCCATGCTAATGTCTTCCTAAGGTTGATAAGGAATAAGAAGTGGCATGTAAAGACCATGGGATTGAGCTTTTTACTTAGCTTTGCGACATGTAGAGCAACGATTGGTGAAGCGTGAGACATCACGAAACATCTTGGGCCAAAAGTAGTTCTTGGAGAGCGTGGGAAAGTCTTGTCGCGTCCAAAGTGTCCCATAAGTCCACCTCCATGAGCCTCTTGCAAAAGTAGCAAACGAAGAGAAGACTCGGGAATGCAAAGTTTGTTAGCTCTCATAAGATAATCATCCTTTATGTAATATCGTTCCCAAGATGTGTGTGTCAAACACTTAGCATAAGGAATAGCAAAAGAATGATCATGCTCATATAAGTGTTTTATATGCTTGAAACCAATAACATTCAACTCAAGTTTAGTGACAAGCATGCATATGCGTGAAAGTGCATCTGCAACAACATTTTCTTTACCCTTGATGTACTTGATCACATAAGGAAAACATTCAATGAATTCACTCCATTTGGCATGACGCTTGTTCAATTTAGTTTGACCTTTTAAGTACTTAAGCGTTTCATGGTCGGTATGGATGACAAACTCATGAGGTCTAAGATAATGTTCCCAAACATGTAGCACACGCACTAAAGCATACAATTCTTTGTCATAGATGGGATAATTAAGTTGAGCACCGGAGAGTTTTTCACTAAAATAAGCAATGGCTCGTTTTTCTTGCATCAAAACTCCGCCAATTCCGGTACCACTTGCATCACAATGAACCTCAAAAGTTTTGTCAAAGTTGGGCAAAGCAAGAATCGGAGCATGAGTAAGCAAAGACTTGAGCTCATCAAAAGCGGTGGATTGCAAAGATCCCCAAACAAAAGGTGCATTCTTCTTACTCAAAGCATGTAAAGGAGCGGCAATTGTGCTAAAGTTTTTCACAAAGCGGCGGTAAAATCCTGCAAGACCAAGTAAGCTTCTCACTTGTTGCAAATTTGTTGGTTGGGGTCAAGTTTTAATCGCTTGAATCTTAGTTTCATCAACATGGACACCCTTGGAAGAGAGAACAAAACCCAAGAAAACCACTTTGTCAACGCCAAAAGTGCATTTTTTCAAGTTTGTATAAAGGCTTTCCTTGCGAAGAGTTTGCAATACAGATTTAACATGATTAATATGCTCTTTCATGGTTTTGCTAAACACAAGGATATCATCAAAGTAAACCACAACGAAGACTCCAATGTAAGGTCTAAGCACATGATGCATAAGACGCACGAAAGTTCCGGGTGCTTCCGACAAACCCATAGGCATCACTAACCACTCATATAAGCCAAATTTGGTTTTGAAAGCGGTTTTCCATTCATCACCTTCTTGAATGCGAATTTGATAATAGCCACTTTTTAGGTCAATTTTGGAGAAAAAGTTGGCTCCGCTAAGTTCATCAAGCATATCATCTAAGCGAGGAATGGGGTGCCTATAACGAACGGTGATGGCGTTTATGGGTCTACAATCGGAACACAAGCGAAAACTGCCATCGGGTTTAGGTACAAGTATAACGGGAACGGCACATGGGCTTAAGCTTTCACGTACATGACCGTTGTCGATGAGTTGTTGTACTTGTCGTTGAATCTCCTTGGTTTCTTCGGGATTGACACGGTATGGGGCTTTGTTTGTAAGTGGCGCTCCGGGGATGAGGTCGATTCGATGCTCAATGCCTCGTAGTGGAGGTAGACCCGGAGGTAACTCATCGGGGAAGACATCTTTGAATTCCTGCAAAAGAGACTGAAACACTAAAGGTAACTCGTGAGAGGTGTTAGTTGTTGACTCTCCATCTTTGCACACGAGGACGAAGTGCATCACACTCGATGGGTTCTCACACACTTCTCTTATCTCACTTTTGGTGGCAAATAGGATGAGGTTTTTCTCTCTAGGCGAAGAGGCGCTCATATTTGGCTTGTGGCTCTCACTCACTTTTGGGTGGGTCACTTTCTCACTCTTCTCTCCATGGTGGGTGGCTTGTTTGTCGGCTGTCACTTGACTAGGAGACATAGGTCGTAGCACATACTCCTTCCCTTTCATCTTGAAGCTATAGTGACTGGTTCGCCCATTGTGGATGACACCACGGTCGAATTGCCATGGTCGACCAAGAAGGAGGTGGCAAACGGTCATTGGGACCACATCACACTCCAAAGTGTCTTCATAAGCACCTATTTTGAAAGAGACTTGGACCGTATGCTCGACTCGTATAGTGCCGGAGTCACTTAGCCATTGAACCTTGTAGGGGTGCGGGTGCTTCCTCTTGACCAATTGAAGCTTTGCACATAGTTCTTCACTTGCCAAGTTGTGGCAACTACCTCCATCGATGATGACCTTGACGGACCTTCCATTGATGCCGGCTTTTGTGTGGAAGATGTGGCATCGTTGGTCTTCTTCTTGTTGATGTTGAAGAGTCAAGACCTTGGAGACAACAAGAGCGGGGCTCGAATCCTCATCACAAAAGACTTGATCATCTTCATCCTCGTTCACGCGCCGGTGCATGGCCACTTGCTCAAGGGCTTCCATCTCCTCTTCACTCATTGAGTCATATGTGCCGTCGTCGTTGAGGATCATGGTGCGCTTGTTCGTGCATTGGCAGGACTTGTGGCCTCGGCTGCCGCAAGTGAAACACTTGAAGGAGCTTGTTTTGACGGTCTCATCGGTTGGAGTAGATGATGAAGCACGCGACTTGAAGTTGCTTGTCGTAGGAGGAAGGCGACTTGAACTTGCCGAAGTTTTCTTGTAACTTGACTTGTCGTCGTTGCTTTGAGAAGGTTTGGTTGATGTAGATGTTGAAGGAGTCGTTGAAGCTTGGATGTTGGAGAAACCGTAGGTCTTGGATGAGTACTTGGCGTACTTGAAGTCATCTTGCACTTGACGTTCCGCCTTGGTTGCTTGATGTACGAGCTCAATGAGGTTGGAATAGGGTTGGAAGTCGGCAATCTTCTTGATGGGATGATTGAGTCCATTCAAAAAACGTGCCATTGTTTGCTCATCATCTTCCTTGACATTGGCTCGAATCATGGCTATCTCCATTTCCTTGTAGTATTCTTCAACACTCTTTGTTCCTTGCTTGAGGAGTTGTAGCTTCTTGAAGAGATCGCGGTTGTAGTAGGTTGGTACAAAGCGTGCCCGCATGACATCCTTCATTTGAGCCCAAGTGGTGATTGGTGGTTCACCTCTTGCTTCACGGCGTTCAAGGACTTGTTCCCACCATATGAGCACATAGTCTTGGAACTCAAGTGATGCCATAGCGATCTTCTTCTCTTCCTCAAAGTTGTGCAAACGAAAGATTTTGTCGACCTTCAATGCCCATGAGAGGTATTCTTCGGGATCATTGCTTCCATTGAACTTGGGCATTGTGAATTTGAGCTTGCCATAGCGTTGCTCTTCATTGTGTTGTTGGCGATGGTGATGATGACGCCCTTGACGTGGAGGGTAATCATCCTCATGTTGCTCTTGGCGCAGAGGAAGTCCATGATCAACTTGCTCTTGTTGAACTTGAGGTTGAAGTGGAGCTTGACGAGCTTGTGGAGGGGCTTGAGGAGCTTGACGTTGTACACGCGTTTGGTAGTTCCTCTCTTGGATTTCTTCTCGAAGGGCTTCCTCTTGATTGCGCCGCTCGTGATTGCGGTTGGCAATGGCTCGGCTCGAATCTCGAAGGGCACGTTACGCCTCAAGAGCTTGCGCTTCACGTTGTTGTTGTTGAAGACGTTGAGCCTCGGCGTCTTGTTCTTCTTGGTGTAGACGCGCTCGTTCTTCTTCTTGGCGCCGTAGTCGTTGCCGTTCTTGAGCTTGAGCAAAAGCCACTTGGTTTGATTGAGGACGAGGGACTTGCTCATCGACTTGCTCTTGTGAATGCTTGTCATGTAGCGGGTTGCGAGGTGCATGACGGTCTTGATGCGCGGCTCGTCGAAGAATGGTCGAAGACGGTGTACTTGAGCCGGAGAAGGTGTCATCGGAGTGTCGACTCGAGCGGCTCCGTCTTGAGGAGGAAGAAGTGGAATGATGCCGGTTCCTCATCAAGGCGCGGATCTCGTCCATTCTTGCATCATTTTCTTGCTTGTGAGAGTCAAACTTGTTATCGAAGTAGTCTCTTGTACATTGCTCGGAGAGTCGCAAGTCGGTGGCGAGGTTGTCGATGCGGTCGTTCATAGCTTGTTGCTCTTGGTGTAACGCCCTTTGAGCACCAAAAAGGTGGCTCTTTGCGACGAATGATGACATGTCGTCGCCGTTCTCGATGAGAGGTGGAGTGGTAGAAGAACTTGGCCTAGCCATCATACCAAGCAAATTGTAAGTGGTAGAAGGAAAAGAACGTGTACCAAATGTACCTTGACCGAAGTTGAAGATGGATCAAGTCCACTCAAATGCGGACAATGAAATAGCACTGTTGGTACCAATTCTTGTCGGTTCTCACACCTACACACGTAAAAGCTTATGGTGGAGCTTGGTTAGGATGGTGGCACAAAATTTGATGCAATAGTAAGTGAGCTTCAATAATGTTGGAAAAGATTCACAAATTTGCAAATGCAACAAGTAGACCAAGCAAGTATGGGGTACACCGAAACACACACGCAAATAGATAAATGAGATTGTGCAATCCAAAATTGAGCCAAAATGTGGAGACCACAAAATGCTCTTGTTGCACAATACTAGAGAGACGCTAGCACGATTGCAAAATAGGCGGATACGCAATCTCTATCCCAAGTATGCTATGTGTATGGTATTTCGGTGCAATGATCCAAGATGATCGGATATGACAATCTTAATGTTGTATGATGCTATGGTTCTTGCTCATAAGCTCTTTGCTTATCTTTCCTCTTTGCTTAAAAGCTTGGTTGGCTCTTTTACTTTTGAGCTCTTTTCTCATGCAAAACTCACGAACCAAGGTAGCAATTGTGTATGCGATGACAACTTTGTGACACACAAGTTGATCTCAAGATATGCACCACTATTGTATGGTATGTAAGCTATATGGAGTATGATCACTAATGTGCACAAGTCACGTTGCCAGCAATACTCAACAGCTAGTCTCGATGGGTAAGCTACGCAAAATGAGGCAATTTGGGTTATCAATGCAATTGCAAGTTATGACCAAGATGTCGTCGAAGTTACCGTCCTTGCGATGATGAGACCCTTGCGAAGATGAGCCGTGGTGGTGATGACGTCAACCGTACCTGGATAGCCGAAACACAAAAGGATACGGAATCCACAACTCAAAATCTCAAGGACCAAAATGTGTCAAAATCGTCATCGGAGGTATCGTGGAAGATGTTTGTGTATGTGGGTTTGGAAGATGTGGTGGAATGTGGGAATGTGGAGGTGGTGGAACTGTCGAACTTCAGCTTCGTCAGGGTTTCACGGACGTCCGTGATTTTACGGTCGTCCGGACTTCGTCGGACGTCCGGCCTTTTCCGGTCGTCCGGAGCCTGGGCGAAAATCGGGCTCGGGGAGAGGAACTGCGAGAACTCCGGGGAAGAAGGAAATGGTGAGGTCGAAATCGAGTGGTTTGGTGGATGGAAAAGGGTGGGGAGGGTGGGAAAAGCTAGATCCACACGCAGCAACACAAATCCATGGACCAAATCCAACAAAATCTCAACTCACAAACAAATCACAAAAAAAATTTGGGGCTATTTTTGGTGGGGAATTTTCGGAATTAGGACGAAAACAACAAAATCAAGCTAGAAAACACGGGGTAGGGGCTCCAAAAACGTGATCAACGTGGCTCATGATACCATGATGATGTAGGGCGGAACCCTAAGTGGTCGATCTTTCACGTTTGGAGGGATCCTACGGGAGAATCACGAAGAACACACGGAAGCACAACGGGGAAACACGGGGAAAACGAGAGGAAGAATCACTAAACCGACATAGAATCAATCACACGAGTGCTAGATCACCGACAACATAGAGTAACATAAGATCCACAATCAACAAAGGTAAGGATACAAAGGAACCGTTCTTCTCCTTACGGAGGCCTTGATGGTCTTCCCTAGAAAGGGGTCTTGAATCCGCTTGGGGGATCTTCTCCGAAGAGGTCCTGAGCTCCGAGGAGAAGTAGCCAAGTGGATGAGCAAGGCTCTCACACAAAATATGAGCTAAACCTATGCTACCCGTACCAGGAGGTGGGGGCGTCCTATTTATAGTCTTAGTGCAAATGGAAGTCAAAACAAAGGGGTACAAGGGCTCCAACCCGCAGGTTCGGTCACTCAGGAGTCGGACGTCCGGAAGGCGTCGGACGTCCGGAGGCTCGGGACGGTCCGGTCGTCCGGGCGCGCTCGGACGTCCGTCGTTTCAGCTCTGGTGTAGGCGCGTCGGTCGTCCGTAGATGGTCGGACGTCCGGAGCTTCTGGAGGGGCCGGACATCTGGAGGCTGTCGGTCTTCCGTAGTTTTGGCTCGGGTGTTGGTCGTGCGGTCGTCCGGAGCGTCTCGGACGTCCGTAGATTCGGTTCGGGTGGCCTGGTACCGGACGTCCGGAGGGTCCGGTCGTCCGTGTCCTGGGACTCGTCGGACGTCCGGACAGGGTCGGATGTCCGATGCCTGTAGCTTCTGCTGCAGCTCTTCTTCTTGTCCATCATGCTTGGGGTCCTCGCCGTCTTGGCTCTTGCAAGTAGTTGATCCTTGGCTCACCTCCATGTACCTGATTACACATAGAGTCTCCGAATGAGGTAGTAGCCATGTCTCGTGAGTAGGAAGAGGGAGTTCGGAGAGGAGCGAGTTCACCTTATCTTCGATAGCCTTAGCTCGGGCTCTTGTCATGGGTCCAAGTGGTGTTGAGGGAGATGTAGGCACGTCCATGGGGATGAGCGAGGGATGCTCCGCATCACATCCCGTGGGGAAACCTCCTCCCGAGCGGGCGCCGCCGCCGCCGGCGATGCCAACGGGGGCAGTGGCAGGGCCAACCGGCGGCCGAGCAGGGCTCGGCGGCCGAACGCTCGGGCGAGACTGCGAGACGGCGACGGAGCCGCCATCCACGCTGGTCAGCACCGGTAGGCTACGGGGAGGAGGTGGGGTGCTGTCGCGGCGCTGGATGCGGAGGCCAGCCGCCCGATCCGCATCCTCGGCGAGGTCGACCCAGTGAGCCGGCGTGGGCGGCGACGAGGCCTCCGGAGGGGTTGGCGGGCGGAGGGCGCGGGAGCGAGGGGCGATGCTAGGGGGCTCACCCGCGGGTGCCAGGGCGGCGGAGGGGCAGGGGCCGGGGCAGTCGCCCGGGGCATCGCTAGATCCTGATTCAAACGCCATCGCCTCTTGGTTTCTCATTCTCCTCAGAGTAATATTTTACCGAAAAAGGCTTTCGCCCCGTTTTATAAGTAAAGCAAACCATCGAGTACAAGGTCCAACAGAGTACCAACAAGCGAACACACACACCGTCACCGCAGGCAAAGTCTAACAAACACCAACAGCCACACGGGGACACACCAATCACAAAGGGTTTAGCTGTGGGCAGAACACAACAAGCCCAACACACACAAACAACAGGGCCGCACACACACACGCGGCGGCGACGACGAGGTGGGGAAGATCTAATCCGGCTCTGGTGGCAGGGGAGGGAGCGGCGGAGCCAACCGGAGAGCCATCGCGCGAAGCTGGGTGATGATGGAGTTGATGACGTTTCTCTCCCTGAGGCGGCTAAGCGGCCGCCAAAGCTGCAAGTAACCACCATTTGAACACAGCGTCAGTAGCACGTCTAAGAGGTATAC
>NC_041385.1:352802726-352807413 GCF_002162155.2 Triticum dicoccoides | reverse complement strand
GGGGAGGGGTAAAGCTTGGAGTTCGGCGAAGAGAGCGGGGGAGTTGTTTTGGTCCCAGCTTCCCCTATTACTTCGCGGAAACTGCTCCAGAGGAACTGCGCGGACACGCAGGTGAAGAAGATATGGTTTGAATCCTCCTCCGTCCCCAGAGCGGGGAAGATCTAACCCGTCTCCAGGGCCGTTGCGCTTCAGTACCTCCACGCCGGATGGGAGGCGGCCGCGGATCCATTGCCACAAGAATATCCTTATGTTCAAGGGGAGCTGGATCTCCCAGATGGTCGTGAGAGCCACAGGTCCCGGGGAAGCGGCGATAGCCTCGTACAGGGATTTAGTAGAGAATTGGCCAGAGGGTTCTAGTCTCCACATGGTGCGGTCATCCTCGTTCTCCAAGGCCGGCCCGTGCAGCGCAATACAATCAAGCAAGCCCTGCCAAGATGCATTTCGGCCGGTCCAAACGGCCGTCGGAACGTCAGGTGCCTTAACTCAATAAGGGCCACCTCTACGGAGATCCTAGGATCGACAGCTATGGTGAACAAGTCAGGGAAGCGCGCCGTGAAGGGGGCGTCGCCAGCACACCGATCAAACCAAAACAACGTGGACGTGCCAGAGCCAACCACGATCGATGTCCCGAGGCGAAGGACAGGCAATAGCTGAATGATGGATTGCCAAAACTGAGAGCCTCCGGATCGCTGGCAGAATGCTGTTAGCCCAAACCACAGAGTAGCTTGGCTGCCGAGGATCAGACAAAGTCGAGGAAAAACAAAGTGCACTGAAGCTAGTACGAACTAGTAGAACACTCTTTATATTGTGGACATACACACACTGATACTGGTGAGGAGCTCACGGTGTGGTGATGCTACTACTAATCGAAGCTAGCTTGCTTCTTTGTTCCTTCACTGGATTGGAGTGGAATGAATTACAGCGATGGAGTAGTGCTCCTTAGGGCATGTACAATGCATAGCCTCAAGGTGATGCCTCGCATGCCATGTAGGATCGGATATGACGTAAAATAGGTTCGGATAGGGAAGTAGGATCCTCTCCAGGAGGCGGGTGCTTGAAGAGAAAAAGTGTGGTCCGATGACAAAAGCTGAAAAGGTTGGAGTGAAAAGTAGAGATGCATGTGTACTAGAGTCTTTATTTTTTATTTCTTAATGAGGCCCACTAGTGATAGCTTGCATTGGAGAGGAAAAATTAATGTAGGTGCTTCAAATTACTTTTTGTCATGGGGCATATGTATCCATATGCCATCATTGTACATGCCCTTATATAGGTAGCTGAACCGACTAACTATATGTATGAGCTTACGTCAAGCTCCTAGATTACATCACCGCTGACGACTTGCTCAGCTTTTACCATAGTAAATTACTACTACTAGTAGTTTCCTTAACTACCAAGGCATGCAGCCGCTACTGCTTTTCTTGCCGACATGCAGCTGCATGTCATTTCCACCTCCTGGCTAAGTAACTGCTACTGCTGCCGCTGTAGCCATGCATGCATCGGAGACATGTTTGACTCAACAAATGCGAGCGGCTGTCCGCGGAGGTATTTCTGCTAAATGATGCGGAGCCAAAGGCCACCCTCTCCGTTCGCTATCCGCCATAGCCACCTAATAAGTAGTGCAATGTTCATGCGTTTGGAGGACATGATCCCGAGGCCACCCTGGTCGCGAGGCTTACAGATCTCAGTCCACCGAACCATGTGGTACTTCTGCTTATCACCCTCGCCAGCCCAGAAGAAACGGCCCTGGACTCTAGCAATCTCATGATGCGTCTCTAGCAGGCTATAATAGCTCATAATGAATAGGAGCATGCTAGACAAGGACGAGTTAATGAGCACCGTCCGAGTGGCCTTAGAGAGCCATCTCCCCTGCCAAGGCTCAATACAGTGTTGGAGCTTGTTCACCGTGGGGCGCAACTCGGCCACCGTGAGCCTAGAGTCACTAATGGGGATCCCCAAATATGTCGTGGGGAAACATCCGAGTTGACAGTTCAGGCGGTCCGAGATGCTCTGGCGTTCATCCTGGGAGTAGCCCAACACCATCACAACACTTTTATCGAAGTTATTCCCGAGGCCCGACATGTGCTGGAAGCAGAGTAGGAGGAACTTCAAGTTCGTGATGTCATTATCTGAACCTTCCACCATGATAATGGTGTCATCCGCATATTGAAGAAGGGAGATCCCATTCCCTCCTACCAGATGCGGGACTATGCCCCGCGGCCTTGGCCTTATCCAAGATGGCGGCGAGGGCGTCAACAACCATGTTAAAGAGGAATGGGGAGAAGGGATCGCCCTGACGCACCCCACAGAAGGTGGGGAAGTATGGGCCAATTTCTCCATTGATGTTGACAGCAGTTCGACCCGAGGAAACCATTTGCATCACGCGGGTCACCCACCGGACGTCGAAACCCTTTCGAAGCAAAACTTCCCGAAGGAAGGCCCAGCTAACCGTGTCATACGCCTTATGGAAGTCAAGTTTCAGGAAGACCGCCTTGAGGTGTTTGGAGTGAACCTCGTAGAGGGCTTCGTGAAAAACTAAAACTCCGTCAAGGATGTAGCGGCCCTGAATAAATGTCGACTGGTCTGGGTGGGTGATCCGATCAGCAATTGGGGCTACCCTATTGGCGTACCCCTTAGCCAGGATGCGGAAGATGACATTGATCACCGTGATTGGGCAGAACTGATGGATATCTGAGGCGCCAGGAACTTTGGGAATGAGGGTGATTATCCCAAAGTTAAGTCGAGTGAGGTTGATGGAGCCCACAAAGAACTCCTCGAATAGGGCCATCACCTTCGGCTTAATGACGTCCCAGAAGGTCTGGAAGAACTTCACCTGGAGGCCGTCCGGACCCGGGGCAGAAGTGGGGTTCATGCTCTTAATGGCCGCCCACACTTCCGCCTCGGAGAACGGAGCCGTCAACGCCTGGTTATCCTCTGCCGAGACACAATAGCGGGCCGACCAAATATCATTGGCCAGAGCAATCCCTCCCCGAGGGGAGGCAAAGAATAGGTCTCTGTAAAAGCCATCTACATGGGCATGGATGGCCTCGGGACGCTGCAGGAGGGTCGCTCCGTCCCAAAGAAATGGGATGGAGTTACGGCGCCGCCCGCCGTTGGCGATAGCCTGAAAATAAGCGGTATTGGTGTCCTCCTTGAGGACCCAATTCTGCGTACCCCGCAGGCACCAGTATGCCTCCTCGTCCGTGTAAATAACCGTGAGCTGGTCCTCAAGATCGTACTGAAGCAGCCACTCCTCGGCTGAGAGGCTTGCGGAATCTGCCCGGAGGTCAAGGGACTGGATGGAGACTAGAAGAGCTTTCTTCCTCTCGCGAAGGTCCCGCCCTAGGTTGGCACCCCACCCTTTCATAAACTGACGCGACAGCTCTGCACAGAAATGCCAGGAGTCTACGGCCGAAAGGGAGCGATGCGGGGCCGCACGAGCCGGAAGCCACCGCGTGTTCACCGTCGTGGCAAACCCGGGCTGGTTCAGCCAGAAGGTTTCGAAGCGGAAGCGAGGTGGTAGGGGGTACGATCGTTCTCAAAAGAGAGAAGGAGGGGGACGTGATCAGGACCAATCCGAGTTATCGCCCGAAGCGAAGCTAGGGGGCAGCGGATGTCCCACTTAGGTGAAACGAAGACCCGGTTAAGGACAGAGCGGGTCGGGTCCGTTTGACGATTGGTCCAAATGAATCTGGCACCAACTCTATCTAGCTCGCGGAGCTCCAGGTCTGCGATGCGGTCATTGAACATCTGCATCCGGGGGAAGTTGACCAAATTATTGCTTTTATCTTCCTCCGACCGGATGAGATTGAAGTCGCCGCCCACCACCACCGGCAGCTGGGCAGCCACGACCTTCCTACGGAGCTCAGCAAGAAAGGCCTCGGAACGGCGGTGATCCGCCGGTCCATAGACCGCTATGATCTCCCATTTGAAGTTCAGAGCATGCTCGAAGATCTCCATGCTAACGAAGAACTCCCCTGGTCCATGCTTCCTACCTCAAAGGTGGCATCCTTAACGCCTAGAAGGATGCCACCTGAGTGTCCAATGCTCCCACTAGAAGGGATCCAATGCCAAGCAAATAGGTCGGAGCTTAGATGTTCGAGCTCTAAGAGGGAGAACTCCGTACGCATAGTTTCTTGGATGGCCACAATGTCAATTCGCTCGTCACGCATGTACTCGATCAATTGGCGGCGACGGCCATCTTAACCGAAGCCACGGATGTTCCAGAAGAGGGTTCGCATCACGAGTTCATCGGGGGGCTGCTTGACCCCAGACTCGGAATGCGCTCTTGACGCAGAGGGCGGCGGTGCGAGACCGGGTCCGCCCCCGGATCTCCGCGGGCTCCGCCATGGCGCGCGACTGGGCGCCTAGGGGAGCAGCGGCCTTGGGACAGGGAGTGGACTGAAGGCGGGCACGTGTCTCAGCCAGGCGACCATCAAGGATTTCGCGCGCGCGATAGCCTCAATCTGAACTAACGGGGGGGCGATCTCACCCCTGAACACGATGGCAGAGTCTGCCGCCACCTTTGCCAGGTGGCCAAGCGGTGCCGACTTGAGAGCAGAGAACGAACAAGTAGCAGGAGTGGCAGGGATGGACAGAGTACCCGGCTCAAGGTTCCGGGCAGCGGCCCGGAGCTTTGCCCGCTCGGGGATAGGCAGAGGAGGGCTGCCCACCGGTTTGGCCGCCTCGA
>NC_041385.1:352801119-352802511 GCF_002162155.2 Triticum dicoccoides | reverse complement strand
GGAGGCAGCACACGAGGCAGGCAGGAGTAGGGCCGGCGGAGACGCGAGCCGGAGCGCGGCGGAGGCCAGCGGGGTCGAGGCCGGGGTTATGGCGGACCCTGGGGGGGGATCGGTCTCTCCCAGGTCTGGCAGGACCGACCCGTCGAGCGGGGCCGAGCCACCCCCCGCCACCTCGGAGGTCTCGACTGCTGTAGGTGGGAGCGGAGGAACTGGGATCGAGTCGGCGCCGGTGGAGAGAGCAGTGAGAATGTCGGAGGGGACACTGTCGGGAGAGCGCGGAGACGAGGCCGGGAAGACCTGGAGGCTCACGTCAGACGCGTCACTCCCGTTTGCGGAAGGAAGAGGGGCCGTGGAGTGGGTGCGGCCGGCCCTAAGCCTCCTCTAGCAGATGAGGGGGCAGGCGGGTCGTGAGGCAGGCTGTCCTCGGAGGAGTCGTCGTCCTCCTCCGAGCCGGAGTTGTGGCCGTGACGAGGGCCGCAGTCGCTGCGTCGACCCTCCGTGCCTCCACCATCTGGGCCACCCCCAGGAGGCTATCATCGGGGACGCGAGGGCGGCAGATGTGGTTGGGCGGCTCGCGGGAGATCCTGAGGTTGAAGCCTTGGTCATTGAAGAAGACCCGGACCATGGCGCGAAGCTTGGACGAGTCGAAGGATTTGACCGTGAGCCGTACCTCCTCCTCGCGGAGTGAGAGCTCATCCACCACGACCACCTTGCCGAGGATACGAGACATGTTACGAATGACCCGCTCCGAGCGCGCAATGTCGGGAAGGCCGCCGATTAGGATCCATGCCGTGTCAAGCACGACCACCGCGGTCACGGACCGGCACTGAGATGTCCACCACTAGCTTGTTGAGGGCCAGGGTGATGTCGCCGCTGCGGGTGCCGTAGCCGTGACTACCAGCGTCGGGGAACACCACCGAGAACTGGTTGCCGGCCAACAGGGTGACCTGCCGATCTCAGCTGCAGTGGTAGAGGTGGTTTAGCTCCGCCTCGATGATCTCCGGAGAAGCCACCCCATCCCCAGGATGGTGACAATCTCCAGGAGCGAGGGAGACGACGGTGGGATGTCTGGCACCTCGACGTGGAAGAAGCCCAGGACCTCAATCCCATGCCCGTACATCATCAGCTCCTCTGAAACACGGCGGTCCGGGCATAGGGTCGCAGGATGCCCCGGGTCCGAGCACATGTAGCAGCATTGCGGACGAGTACATGCGACCTGTGAGTGGCCGGCGAGGCCGCAGTTGAAGCACTTTATGAGTTCGGCGGTCCGGTCTTCGGGGCGCATAGCAACCGAGGCGGAAGCCGTCGGGTCGCGGGGTGGACCAGAGGGAAGAGCCGCGGCCCAGCCCCCTCTTCTTCTTGGCCCCCTGTCGGCCCCGACACGTGCCATTG
>NC_041385.1:352719012-352800645 GCF_002162155.2 Triticum dicoccoides | reverse complement strand
GTGTGCCGGTTAGCGGCTGCCTTCCCGGCAGCGCACCGGGGAAGGGGAGCGATGGCGCTGGTTCCGCCAGTCCGACGCAGGAGGCGGGGAACGGGATCGCGAGCAGCCCCTACGCTCGGCGCGGCCAGGGGACCAGCGCAACGGGGAGAGTAATATTTTCGTATCAAAATGATGCCAAATTACACCCGGCCTCTGTAATGACATAATATCATGACCATGTCGAGACTTCGAGGATGCACAAAACCAGAAAGATTAAGAAAAAGAAGGAAAAACAAAGAGAGCCGACGCGGCCAAAGACTTGCAACAGATAAGCAGCATCACCATCCACCGTACCTGAAAGCACATGAACTACAAGAAAGGTTCTCCGAAAACAACGCCTCGGGAAAGGAAATGATGTGCAGGCTCCATCGTTGTCGGGTCCAACCACTGAGGGTCGGATCTTGGGTTTCACCCCTAGAGCACGTCTAAGAGAGACTACAAACCAATGCCTTCAGCAAATTCGTACAAGGCCCTTTTCTTATTCATCGATGATGCCATAAAATAATTCGTTTATTTAGGTTGTGCTATTTCTATTTGTTTTAAAATAAACTTTTGAAACATGGATTTGAAGTTATTCGTTCTTGTTGCACCTTAAATTTGTGCAGATCACGAGAATATCATGGATCCTGTCGTTGGTGATCATCGGCATCAATACTTATTTCTTTTGTACCAGCTTCGTCAGTTGGCTTGTATATAGTGACCTACCAAGATTTGCTAAAGCAATAATTAGCACCCTCGTCTTCCCTTTCATGGCGGCCTATATTGCAGCGGTCATTTACTTGGCTTTCAGAAAAGTTAGTACTAATGCCGTACTCCCCTCCAGTTCAGTTTCTTGTGAGATTCAAGTGTCAGA
Organism: Triticum dicoccoides; assembly: GCF_002162155.2. Taxonomy (NCBI): domain Eukaryota; kingdom Viridiplantae; phylum Streptophyta; class Magnoliopsida; order Poales; family Poaceae; genus Triticum; species Triticum dicoccoides. Next base: position 352,799,753 of record NC_041385.1, on the reverse strand, counting down.
GGTGCCAAGACAAGACAACAAGGATGAAGTTTTGGCTCTACATTGCTAGATTGAAAGATTGGATCCAGACCTTGTTTTGGAGACGGTAATATCTCGATTTCTTCAAGAATGAAGCCGTTTTCGGTGCAATTAGTGCGATCCAAAAAGTCCCTTGTAACTCTTTCGATGAACAAAGCATCAACTAGTTCATGTATAGCATATCATCACTCAATGGATGGCATATATAGTGGAAAATCATTTACTGGTCTTTTAGTTACTCAATTGTTTGCCATGCACGTTCAAATAGGTACCTAATATAAGGTATTTCTTGTGATGGCCTACTTGTGCATATATTGTATACTGAAAACTGCTATATGGTCTCTTCAGAAATATTTATATTGTGGAGAAATGCTACCTTCCAGCTGGTCTGTTTTTTCAGAAAACTTACTAGATAGATAGCCATCAGAATAGAAGAGCTTGCCCCACCCATGAGTAAATATTTCATTGTTACCTCATTAGACCGTAGATCTCTCTTGGTATATCCATACAATAGATAGGAACATAAGCTGAAACATTCTGGAGCTATAAAGATAGTTATTAAATGTTAGCACCACATAAAAACATTCCCTCTAGAGTAGTTGTTAATATGAATAAGAGAAACTCTGTTATAGCCATTTCTGTACATTCAATATACTCTAAGGATAGAGGAATACATAAGTTGAACATAATAAAATGAGAAATTGAAAGATTTTGTTGAAACTGTTTGTTTGGAAATTTTCCAAAAAGCTAATTGTAGGTTCTTCTCTCCATTGGAACAATAGGACCGTTATGCTTATTACTCCCTCCTTCCCAAAATATAAGGCGTCAATTGACTTTCTTGGTCTTCGTTGCACAACTTCGACTATGATTTTTACGTATTGTATATCTATAAAATTAGTATACATGTATATGAAAAAAAAATGTTTTGCAAGACAAATATGATGATGCCATTTATACATGTTCAATCCAGATACTTTGACATATATTAATGGTCAAAGTCGTGCATCAAAGACCGTGCAAAGTCAATTGTGCCTTATATTTGGGAAGGAGGGAGTACTAAACTTGTTTTTTTCCTTCAGGGGTATTACTAAACTTGGTTGAAGAGATGAAATAGAGCCAAGGTCTATCTTCTCTATGAGAGGTTGAATTGATCATCAGAAGAAAGTTAATTGCAAAAAAAACAACATCACAACAACCAGAATAATTTCAAAATCACTCGCCGTTTTGGTTTTTCTTTAAAAAAATTGAAACTGATCTTAATGCATTTTTGAAATAGCACGGACCGGCAGCTATATGGCCACCTAGTATATATATCTAATAACAGCCGCCCATCAACCAGCTGTATAGAGTTGTGATGTTACTTATAATCAACCTAATAGCCCACTCATATAATAGTAAGTCATATTTTGTGCTATGTCATTAATATGTGAATCATAGGGATGAGGGAACTGAACATAGTTCAGATTATTGGTTCATGCTGGTGGAACCAACCATCAGGGTTCAAGCCCTAGACTTGGCACTAGTACTTGCATTTTTTTGGATTTATTTCAGACCTTCCGACGATATTCGTTCAACTTCTAGACTTGCCACTGGTGCTCACATTTTTTTGAATTTATTTCAGACTTTACAGCGATGTTTGTTCAGTGAGGGAGATGTGGTGCTCATAGGAGCGGGGTGGGTGTGCGTGTGTTCATAGGGATGAGTCTATGTGAGCATCTACCATTGTATATGAACCCACTACATGTGAAGTGAATCATATTTTTCTCTTAGGAAGGATGTTGAAGCCCGTGTTACCATCAACTATAAATCTATAGCCTGCTTCTCTTCTCTTCTCTCAAGTCTGATGTGCCATCTCTTAGAGCATCTACAACCCGGCTTCTCAAATGCCTATGTACATCCGAGGGACGGCCCAGTCAGTGACCTATCACAAAGTCGTGACCAGTCGACCCCTTCAAACCGGCCCTATTCGTCTAGGCTGACCGCCGCCGGTCATATCCAACCCATATCTGGGGCGGATATGGGGAGGCCCGGGCACGCCCGTGTGCGTCCACCACACCGGACCAGACAAGCTGGACCCACCCCAAATTCCACCAAATTGACCAAGTCCACCAAATCGTCTGCCTTCCTCTCGCGTCCATCATCTATTATCCATGTCTGGGCCATTGCCGTCCTCCACCCTTGCTCGCCCGTACGCGCCGCTACCCTCTTCCGCCGTCGTAGATATCATCGCCGAGTACTCCGTCCCCCACCGCCAAGATGGATGATGCCTCAGTGGAGTCCATTTCCGTCTTGCATGTGGCAGTCAGCTGCAAGGCGAAGAATGTCGACCGGAGGGAGCGGCGTGCCCACCAGCGTGAGCAGGAAGCAGTGGAAGTTGTCCAAGGAGGTGGTCAACATCGACATCAATGTGTCCCCTCCGCTGCGGCCGCCCGCCCTGCACGCATCCGCCTTGCTGCCGACAAGGAAGCCACCACCCACCTCGCCCACGACTGATAACAGTCTACCGCCTAAAGTGGCTGAAGGCGATGAAGAAGGAGATCAACCTACGCAGGGAGTACGAAGGGGCGAGAGCGGCCGTAGCAGCAGCAAACACTACTCGGATAGTGCTTGACGAGTGATTCATCATGTTGGCTAAACGCGACCAGAATGTTGAATTTTTTTTTGGCATGTTTGACTTGTGGTTTATTTTGCTTTGTTTCATTGTTGAATTGGTGATGAATTTGTGCTATGATCGGCGTGCATGGATTTGCAAAGAATTTTGACATGAGCAGTTTGGTTGTCCTGCAAGAATTTTGAGGGGCCATCCCCGCGCTCTCCTAGGTCACGCTTGGATGCATCCGCGGGCGTTAGGGGGGTGGCAGATTTTCCAAATCGTAGATGCTCTTACAACCTGCGTAATGTCACTTACTATACTTCCTCTAAGCATGGGTTGACACTACTTGACCAATAAGACCCAGCTGCAAATTATGATATGGCATAAGTTTTAACATGGCAAGGAAATACAACCTGCCTAATGTCACTTACTATACTTCCTCTAAGCATGAGTTGACACTACTTGACCAATAAGATCCAGATGCAAATTATCATATGGCAAATTTTTTAACATGGTAAGGAACCAACGTTAAAGATGGACAAACTTGAACGTTGAGGCTTCATTTGGTTGCTAAGACATTTGGTTGCTAAGTGGACTGATCCGGACTCGTCTGTGGACATAGATATGGGAGCCGGCCGTCCAACCCTATCCCCTAAACGTCTGCCCCTGTTTTTTCTAAAGTCCGCAACACTCAAAATAATAGTATATCAAATCTTCGAGTGAAAATATTAAAATGCGACAGTAGTTCAAATGCTAATATTAGAATTCAACTAGATTTTGAAATAAAATAGTTCAATCTTGAATTTAATTCGCACATATGTTCTACTTGTTCTCTTTAAGGATCTACAGATGCTCGATTAGATCTTCCTTAAGTTTTTCATGAGCTGCTCAATGCCGAATTTGTTGATGCATTTCGACAAAATCATCAAACATGGACGGATTCTGATTTGGAAGTTGGATAGGATCACACATGTTCTTGAATTCTAGACCTCCGGTGGCATCTTCACCCTCATTCTCCACGGTCATGTTGTGCATGATCATACAACATGTCATCACCTCCCAAAAGGTCTATGGTTCCCATTGTTTAGCGGGTTCACAGACAACAACAAAATGGGCTTGGAGCACTCCAAATGCCCTTTCCACAATTTGTTAATGCTTTCGACAAAATCATCAAACATGGACGGATTCTGATTTGGAAGTTGGATAGGATCACACATGTTCTTGAATTCTAGACCTCCCGTGGCATCTTCACCCTCATCCTCCATGATCATGTTGTGCATGATCACACAACATGTCACCACCTCCTAAAAGGTCTATGGATCCCATTGTTTAGCAGGTCCACAAACAACAGCAAAATGGGCTTGGAGCACTCCAAATGCCCTCTCCACATCCATTCTAGCTCCTTCATGTCTTTGGGAAAAGTGACTTTTTTTCTCATCAACTGGCTCGGAGATAGTCTTGACGAAGGTCACCCATGAGGATGGATACCGTCAACTAGATAGTATTCCATCTTGTAGTCATGCCCATTGACAATATAGTTGCATAGATGAGCTTGTCCTTCAGTCAACCTAGCAAGCAATGGAGATCAGTGTAGCACATTGATGTCATTGTGAGACCCGGGCATGCCAAACAAAGTGTGCCCAATCCAGAGATCATGTGATCCAATAGTTTTAAGAATGATGGTGGTAACGTGGCCCTGATATTGCCCTTGTAAATATTTTGGGCAATCTTCCATCTCCAGTGCATGCAATCAAGAGATCCGAGGATACCTGATCACCCTCTTGCTTCGGACATTGTCATGAGGCTTTTGATGTTTGCGACAATTGGTTCTCTCAAGTAATGAGGTCCAAAGACCTTGACCACTGTAATAGCCAACCTCAGCATGGCATCTCCCATGTGTGCTCTTAGACATCTGGACGTACTCGTCCCACAAATCTGCGGTCATGCCACAGTGTAGGATCGAAAGTATGTCTAGAGGGGGGGGGGGTGATTAGACTACTTGACCAAATAAAAATCTAGCCTTTTCCCAATTTTAAGTCTTGGCAGATTTTAGCAACTTAACACAAGTCAAGCTATCAACCTACACATGCAATTCTAAGAGTATAGCAGTGAAATGTAAATCATCGCATATGAAGGTAAATGGGAGGAGTTTGGAGGGAGCAAACACAATGTAGACACGGAGATTTCTGGCGTGCTTCCGATAGGTGGTGCTATCGTACATCCACGTTGATGGAGACTTCAACCCACAAAGGGAAACGGTTGCGCGAGTCCACGGAGGGCTCCCCCCACGAAGGGTCCACGAAGAAGCAACCTTGTCTATCCCACCATGGCCATCGCCCACGAAGGACTTGCCTCACTTGGGTAGATCTTCACGAAGTAGGCGATCTCCTTGCCCTTACAAACTCCTTGGTTCAACTCCACAATCTTGACGGAGGCTCCCAAGTGACACCTAACCAATCTAGGAGACACCACTCTCCAAAAGATAATAGATGTTGTGTTGATGATGAACTCCTTGCTCTTGTGCTTCAAATGATAGTCTCCCCAACACTCAACTCTCTCTCACAGATTTGGATATGGTGGAAAGATGATTTGAGTGGAAAGCGACTTGGGGAAGGCTAGAGATCAAGACTCTTGTGGTTGGATTGGAATGTCTTGGTCTCAACACATGAGTTTGTGGTTCTCTCTCAGAAAATGAGTAGTGGAAGTGTAGGCACGTTCTGATCGCTCTCTCTCAAATGGAGAAGGGGGTGGAGGGGTATATATAGCCTCCACACAAAATTTAACCGTTACACACAATTTATCAAACTCGGAGGGACCGAATAGTGAAACTCGCTGAGATCGACTTGGTTCAAAATGTGAACGTTAGGCTTTTTGGTGGGACCGACAACATCAATCCGGTGAGACCGATGCGCTAGGGTTAGGGCTAAACCTCATCTCGGTGAGACCGATCACATGAACTCGGTGGGACCGATTTCCGTAATAAGAAAACAGTGACTTGGTCAGGCAAACTCGATGGGACCGATCGCTCATTTCGGTGAGACCGGAATGTTCCGCAAAGGAAACAGAGAGTTTGCACTGCATACTGGGTGGGACCGATCGCTCATCTCGGTTAGACCGAAGCATTACGAAGGAAAACAGAGAGTTTGCAATCCCATCTTGGTGAGACCGAGATCCCTATCGGTGAGACCGAACTGATTAGGGTTTCTAGATATGGCTATGTCAAGTGAACTCGGTGGCGCCGGATAGATCAAATCGGTGGGGCCGAGTTTGACTTTAGGTTTAGGACATATGTGAAAATGAGAAAGTGGTTGAGGGCTTTTGGAGCATATCACTAAGAATTTTGAGCAAGCAAGCCATAAGCAACACCTCATCCCCTTTTAAAAGTATTGGCTTTTCCTATGGACTCAATGTGATCACTAACATGAAAATGTAGAGTCTTGAGCATTTTCCAATATGTGTCCTTAGCATTTTGAGGGGTCCACATCTCTAGTCCATGCCATACCAACCACTGAACTTTCTAAAACATTAATCTTGAAAGAATATTAGTTCAATGAGCTATATGTTGTTATGAATTACCAAAACCACCCGGGGATTAGTTGCACTTTCAGTCTCTCCCTTTTTGGTAATTGATGAAAACATATAGATCCAAGCTTCAACAAATGATAATATAAATGAAGTACATCGTTGCTTTGAGAAGTATGTGATAAGAAAGAGCCCCCCCCTAAATTTGTGCATTATTTAAAATTTGCTTTTGAATGCAAATGCACAATCCATTAGGATCATGGGTCACTCTTCCATGTCACATACATTTTGGTGGAGCGCTCAAAATGATAGAATATGAAATGTGCACTCGTCACCAAGACAAGATATGAATGATCATACATGAGAGATATAATATCATCATTAAGCACAAGCATTAAAGTATGATATGATCAAACATATGATCATAGGAGCATCTCACACACAAGCATAAATATTTTATCACCCAAACAAGAAAGCAAATAGTAGCAAGAGAGACAAAAGAAGCAAGACACTATCTCTCTCTCTCTCTCTCTCTCTCTCTCTCTCTCTCTCTCTCGAAGCCTACGATATATACACTTTCTCCCCGTTTGGCAACAAGTTACCAAAAAGCTTGAAAATGCATAGTGCTATGCGGCTCTCTAAGCATGATCTCTGGGAGCTCCAGAGTGCAAAGGTGGCGTGGAGAGGAGTCCTGCAGCAAATGCATCCGAAGAGGTCTGAGGAGCTGGTGGAGTTGCAACTGGAGGAGCAACTGAAGTTGTAGTTGCAGGCTTAGAAGTTTGAGCAGCAGCAACAATAGTAGCCTTGGGGGCAGTCTTGGGCTTTGATGGAGCAGCCCCTGGCTTGATTGCACCCCCATCAACTTCTGAGTTTTGACAGGAGGTGCATCTTGCTCTTCCTCCTCCTCTTCATCTGGGTCTCTGATCATAGAAGATCTGCCAATTATTCTGGCGATGGTCTTTTTGACCCTCTCCTTCCTCTTCTTGCCCGCACCAGCCTCTTTTGGTTCAAGTGTGAACTCCATGGTTTTCTGGGTTGAGGCTCTGGCTTTGGACATTGGAATTCTTCTGGCAGGAGCTTTCTTCTTCATCCCTAGCTTGGTGGTGGCAGCAGTGCCAAAATCTTTCTTGACCACATTCTTTTTGGAAGTAACTTCCTCATCAACCATAAAATCCTCATCTTCAGAATCTGATGTCCTCTTCTTCCTCTGCCTAGTTGCAGTCTTAGGCAGGTTACTAGGAATACTTCTGCTCCCTTCATCATAGCTGTCAGAGGACTAGTGCCCTCACTCAATTGAACCTGTTCCTCAGACTTATTTTGGCTGTCACTATTGTCAAACATGGCTGAAAGCTGAAGGCTGACCCTATGAATAGATATAGATGAGACAGAGTGGATGAGCATCACAAAGTGCAGAGATTTTGCAAAACAAATGAGCCAAAAACTTAGTTTTACTTTTCTACAGAAGTCATTTCGGAGCTACCGATTTGTTGAACTCGGTGACATCGAAGCAATATTAGAGTCTAAACTGGTGATATCAGTCAGACCGAGACACAGTTCGATGACTCCGAGATTGCTAGGGTTTCACAGAGATCTGAACTCGGTCACACCGATTTGTAAGTTTCGGTCAGACCGAAAATCACAAGTGTAATGGCCTGGGCCAAATTGGTGAGACCGACTTCTACAACTCGGTCGGTTCGAGATGAGTTCGGCAGAAACCTAACCCTAAGTTTTCGAATCAAAAATAATCTAACGGAGTTTTTGATTGTATAGAAGTGTTTTGAACTTGGTAAGATTCATGGCAATGTCCTAGGTGCAGGAATTAGACGCAGAGATTGCACATAGGGTTCGAGCTCATACACTAACTCGGCGGTGAGCTCGCTACGGCGACAACGGCGGCGGAGACCAGTGGCAGGAGGTCAGTGGCGACACAGGACACGATCCAGAGACCTCGAGTCGGCAGAGCTAGACAGCACGGGCAAAGGGTTTCAGAGAAATTTCCAAAATTTGACCCGTGGGTATTTATATCCAGACCCTGTCTGTGTGACCGAGATGCAGAATCACAAGCAGTTATTGCAACTCGGGGAGACCGAAGTGTTCAAATCGGTTGCACCGAGATTGAAACCTAGATCAACCTAATGAACTCGGTATGACCGAAAGGAATGAATCGGTCAGACCGAAATACATCAAGCGGTTTTGGAAGTTTAAGTCTATGATGAATCGGTGGCTCCGAGTGCTCCTCACCCAGAGGGTTCAAATCTGACTTGATCAAACTTTGTGATGTAGCATGAATAGAGTTTGAGACGAGAAAAGCGTAGATAGCTAGAGGGAGTACTTAGGCATTCTTATCCATCCATTTGGCAAAAGAAAGAAACAATCAAAGCAACAAATGGATGTCCTCGAATGATGAAAATTATGCAACCAACATGCTCACACAATAAGATAGCAATGAAATATGTGGCAAAGCATGCACAAACACACTAGCATATATCAAGCAATTGGCGATGACTAGGTCATCTATATATGAGTATATTGACTTAGGAGTCAAATGAGAACATTTGATCATAGGTCATACTCATCGTTTAAGCACAAATGGGGTTACCACTTTTACATAAAGCATTGTTGTGTTCACACCATTAGAGTTGCTTTAGCTCAATTCTTAGAGTACAGCTCCCCCTAGATGTGATATCCCCTTTTAGAGGGATGAACTAACCTTGGGTTTTGTCGATGATGCCTTCATGTATGTTGAAGATGTGGATGCTCAATGTTGATGTAGATCGTTTGGAGCAATCCATTGGAGTGAGTTGCACTTTCAATACCTACATGGGTTAGTCCCACAGGAACAAACAAGGATTTCCATAGACATAGAGTGAAGTACACACAAGATGATGTCCATGAAAGCATTAGGTTACCTTGTCCCTTGACTTACTAACAAGACGGTTTGTGACTCCTTGAACTAGTACAAGATGTGGAAGTTGATTGCACTTGTCCTTGCCAATATGAATATGAGTGAAGTATGTTGGCGGAGTTACCCTCAAGAACTCTCTAGTTCTTCTTATTCGGGATCCACATCATCTTGATGGGTATCCTTGGGGTTGTAGTTGTACTTGATGAAGTATAACTTGAGGTAGACTTAGGAACCCACTTGATCAAGGCCTTTGGAGCTTCTTCAAATGCATCAATCTCCTCTTGAAGCTTGTCCTTGCCTTTTAGCTTGTGGTCTTGTGGTGGAAGATCATCTTGATCTTGTGTCCCCTTGAAGGAAGTAGGATCATACTTCTCTTTTTGAGGAACAAACTTCGTCTTGGGGTATTGATCTTCTTCACACTCAACTCCATTGGCATTGAACTTCCATTCAAAACCAACACCTTGATTCTTCCGGTGTCTTCCTTGCTTGCGTACAGTTTTCTCAAATTGCTTACTTCCGGCAAGGCTTTTATAAACACCTTTATAATTCCCTTCAATAAGCTATTTCTTACTCACGTGTAACTTGGCTAAGAGAATCATTAGTGGAACCAAGAGAACTACTAGAAGCAACAATATTGGATTTAGCATGACTAGCACAAATGCCCGTGCGTTGCAACGGGAGAGAAAATTGACATATGTCACCTGCAAAAAAGAAAAGAAAATCGACATGTGTCCATCGAAAAGTCCACCAGGTAGGCACGACGGCATACATATGTTGGCACCAACATCAACAAAGAGGCGCATGCCAAAGTTTGGAAGGAAAACATTATCAATTGTGCATTAGTCACGAAAGAAGCTTTAATACTGGTGCTAAGGAACACTTATAATCTTGAAAACTACTATCTTGCTTAGGGTTTTTCATGCCTACCTCACGAGTCTCGGCAATGAAATTAATATCTTGCTTTTCTTAAAATATTTGATTAGAAAAAATGTTGCATGAATGAAATGTGCAACAACTTTTGTCTTTCTACCGAGAAGGGTCTTTCTATCTCATGCAAGAGCCACGACCCACCATTCCGGTAAATATTTTCTCTTTTTTTATTTATCTCATCCAGTCTCCAATCTCCTTTCTATATCTCATGCTACAACCACACAATCACATTTAAATCTCCCCCTCTCTAAATCTCTCTCTTTTAGAACATGGATATAATGGTGATAACATAAATGGTTCAGTGCTGAAATCATGGCACTCGGACCCAAAGTGACAAGCATTAAGCATGTCAGTCATATTAACATCAATCTCAGAACATAATGGATACTAAGGATCAGGCCCTAACAAAACTAACTCAATTACCTGATGAATCTCATCCAACTCCTCACCGACCAGCGAGCCTACGAAGGAATTACTACTCCCGATGGGGAGCATCATGGAATTGGTGATGGAGAAGGGTTGGTGTTGACGAAGTTCGAAGATCCCCCTCTCCGGAGCCCCAAACAGACCCAGATCTGGCCTCCTCATGAAGAACACGAGAAGGCGGTGGCTCCGTCTCGTGAAACACGATAATTCTTTCTCCCTGATTTTTTTCTGGAAAAATAGGATTTTATAGCGTTGGTTTCAGGGTCTGCGGGGCCACCAGGTGGGGACAACCCACCTGGGCGCGCTTGGAGGGGGTGGCGTGCCCTGGTGGGTTGTGCCCACCCAGGTGCCTCCCTTTGGTGGTTCTTGGCTCCAGAAATTCTCTTTTATTGTATAAAAAATCCTCGCAAAGTTTCGTTCCATTCCGAGAACTTTTATTTCTGCACAAAAACAACACCATGGTAATTCTGCTGAAAACAACGTCAATCCAGGTTAGCTTCATTCAAATCATGCAAATTAGAGTCCAAAACAAGGGGGAAAGCATTAGGAAAAGTAGATATGACGGAGACGTATCAACTCCCCAAGCTTAAACGTTTGCTTGTCCTCAAGCAATTCAGTTGATAAACTGAAAGTGAAAAAGAAAATCTTTTACTAACTCTTTTGCTCTTGTTTCCATAAATAAGCTTAAACAACACCCAGGTTTTCAGCAAATATTATAACTAACCATATTGACAATAACTCTTAAAAATTATATTAACTCATATCAAATGACGTAATCAACTAGCGAGCAACAATAAGACATCTCAAGCAGCAACATATTGTTAAAACAACCATGATATAATATGACAATAGTGGTATCTCGCTAGCCCTTTCTGAGACCGCAAAACATAAATGCAGAGCACCCCCAAAGGTCAAGCAGCGACTAAACATTGGAATTCATGGTAATAAAGATCCAGTCATGATGCACCCAACAGTACCTACACACAATGCATCAGCATGACAACAATGCTCTCAGGTTCTGGCGCTTATTTGAGAAGGTGATGACACAACATAAAAGTCAATAAATAGTCCCTTCGCACAGGGAAGTAGTGATTTGCAGAGGTACCGGAGCTCAAGTTTTTAAAACATAGGTAAATGAAATTTTGAGACATGCACCCTTCTTGTTTACTTCATGACCATCGGTTATCAATATCTTCCATGCTAAACAAATTAGTAGCGGTTCCCAAGCGGCAAAGTAAAGGTTTTTGTTGCATATGAGTTTTTTGTTTGATTATTGATAAGTTCTTTTTGCAATTTGGGACTGGGAATCCTTATTACCGCTCTTTTCTTGTGCAATGGTGAGTGAATAAACACCCAACCTGAGAATAACCCACTTAGCATGGAACATACCAACTACCTCCCATCGCTCCATGAACAATCGAGGCACACAAAAAGGATATTTATTTGAAGTTTTCAGAGGTGGCACATGTAAATTTACTTAGGACAATAGGGTAATACCACATATAGGTAGGTATGGTGGACTCATCTGGAATAACTTGGGTTTCGGGTTTTTGATGTACAAGCAGAATTCCCACTTAGTGCAGGTGAAGGCTAGCAAATAGTTTGAGAAGCGGCCAGCTAGAGAGCAACAATGGTCATGAACATGCATTATGCATAAGTAACATTGGATACTAGCATGAGTAGAATATGAACACCATGAACATAAATATCATAGAGGCTATGCTGGTTTTGATTCAAGTACATGCATGAACATGTGCCAAGTCAGGCCACTCGAACATTCGAGGAGGATACAATATCATCATACCACATCACAATCATTTTAACGCAATGTTGACATCCAAGATGAATCATTATCCACTCCTAGATACTTATGCATGGCATGAGAAACTATAATCTCTAATTGTCATTGCAAACATGTTTGATCATAATAGGTTGAATCATGGATACTAGGTTAAACATATTTACAAAAACAGAACAAGTCGAGTTCATACCCATTTCTCTCTGCCACGGCCAGTTCATCGAATATAGTCATTATTGCCTTTCACTTGCACGACCAAACGATTTGGAAATAATAATAGTGCAAGAGTGCCATGGACTAAGCTGGAATCTGCAAACATTTTATTCAAAAAGGAGAAGACAAGGTAATATGGGAGCCACTCAACATTTTCATCATGGTCTTCTCCTCAGTATGACTCAATAAAAAGAAAAGAAATTCAGAGAAACAATCTGAAATATTTTTGGAGTTTTAGTTTTTTCATAAACAAGCAAATAATAAGAGTAAAACAAAAATGAGGAAAACTATTTACACAGGAAAGCTCCCAACAAGCAAAAGAAGAACAAGGAAACCTTTTTGGGTTTTCTTTTTAGTGCTACAACAATTTAAACTAGGAAAAAAAAGCAAGAAACATATTTTTGGATTTTCTCAAAGTTTTTCAAACACACAAGAAGAAAGCGAGAAAATAAATATAACATGGATGATACAATGAAAAACTGTGAACACCGACAACTGGAATGAAATGTGTGAGCATGAATGTAATGTCGGTGGGAATACGTACTCCGCCAAGCTTAGGATTTTGGCCTAACTTGGTAATCACCAGTTGTAGAAGCCGTGAGGTCCAATGTTGAAGTGTTGGGGAGCAGGCACCTGAGGGTCCCACTGCTGAGGCTCCTCCTGTGCCGCAGCCAGGTTGTTCCGGTAAGCGACAATGTCCTCAGGCATAATCCTGTATCTGCCCCTGGCAACATGATCATACAAAGCAGGTGCAGGTTGTGGAATAATATCACGAGTTTTCACACTAAAACTAAGTTGTAAGGAGTATCAATATCAGGGTAATCAGTACCAATAAACTGGTGGTCCTCCATAGCTACTCTATCTAAGTAAACCTTGGGCAAACGATGGTCATGCTGGCGTATCTGCACGTTAAAGTGAGTTGCCAAGAGAGTAGCGTAAATGCCCCCATGTATTTTACCCTTGGATCTGTTAAGGTGAAGGAGACGTGCCACAATAGCTGCCAAGCTATAAGTGTTGTCGCCATAAAGTGCGCAATGCAAAATAGCAAAGTCTAGAGCACTAAGTGCACCCACCTTCTCTCTAGCAAGTAAGCATTTTGCAGTAAATATAGCAAAATAATGCACATCAGGAAAGTGCAAGCTAGCAGCGGTGGTACTCGATACTCCTCTCTCACCCCCACTGTCAGAGTACGGTAAAAGCCTTCAAACTCTGAGGGTTTACGCTCTACCAAATCACCATCAGAAGGAAGCATGCATATGTCACAAAATTCAGTAAGTGGTATCTGGTGGTTTTCAGCATATAAATTAAATGACACCTCAGGGGAATATTCCTAGAATGAAAATGAAAGTTTTGCACAAAGGAATTTGTGAGAAGATGATACTATTCGCATTCAGCAGTGATGAAGTCGATGATGCCAGTATTAGCAGCATACAGTGTGAACTCTTGAAGGATTCCAGACCCTTCCATGAACAGATTATGCGGCCACTCGCACGACCGTAACTCCGCCAACCTCTGGGTATGGAGATTCTTGTCAGATGACTCCCCAATAACTCCCTTGGAGTTTTTCTTGGAAGCAAACTTCCTAAAGAAACTCATCTTTTTCCTATGAACAAAATTCTGAAATTTTTAGTCCACAAAATTTTTCTCAACAAAACTTCAAAAAAATGATACCAACTACTCACAGGGATGTATAGAGGCCATAGCAAGCATTCAAACTACTTAGAAATCTAAGAATTCAACATGCAAGCTCATCTACAACAGCACCAAGAGTAACTAATTGTTCAAAATATAAAACACTAAAGCAAAAACTAATTGGACTCATGGAGGAGTCACATACCAAGCAACAAATCCCTGAAATAGTTTCGGAAATGGAGCTTCGAGCAAAGAGATCGAAATGTGCGGTTTCGGGAGCAAGAACACGAGGGAGAGAGCAATGGTAATTTTTTCTAGAGGAATGTGGTGATGTGGGAAAAAGAAGTAAGTGAGGGGGCCCACGTGGGGACCACAACCCACCAGGGCGTGCCTGGGGGTCCTGGCGAGCCCAGGTGGGTTGTGCCCACCTGGTGCACCTTCCTCTGATATTATTTGCACTAGAAATTCATAAATAATCAGAAAAAATAGTATTAAAATTTCAGAGCATTCTGAGAACTTTATATTTTTGGGTCATTTTTTATGGCACGGAAAAATCAGAAAACAGACAAAGCATGCCATTCTATTTTATTTAACTAAGAAAAAAAGAAAACAAAAGGTAGGGACAGAAGGTAGTGTTCATTAAATTCATCAACTTCATACCTCTAAAAAATGATCCATTAATAAGGTTGATCAAGTCTTATTAACAACCACTTTCGATTAATATGAAACCGAAGAACTTCCGTAAGTCACTAAGTTACCTCAACGAGGATATGACCGTCCCAAACAATAAGTATTTCATATTTCTTTTTAATAGTAGGTAGAGGTAGTTGAAAACTTCCAATAGTGATTGTCGGAGATTTTTCAATAACATTAGTACCATTCACTTGGAATTGTTTGTTCGGAAAGTGCACCGTATGCTCATTATCGTTGATATGAAAAGTGACCTTGCTTTTATTGCCATCAATAATAGCCCCTACAATATTCAAGAAGGGTCTACCAAGGATAATCGACATGTTGGGCATCTCAAGTATAACAAAGTCAGTCAAAATAGTAACATTAGCAACAACAACGGGCACATCCTCACAAATACCGATAGGTATGGTAGTTGATTTATCAGCCATTTGCAAAGATATTTCAGTAGGTGTGAGTTTATTCAAATCAAGTCTTTTATATAAAGATAAAGGCATAACACTAACACTAGCTCCCAAATCACATAAAGCAATTTTCATATAGTTTCTTTTAATGGAGCAAGGTATAGTTGGTACTCCCGGATCTCCAAGTTTTTTATGTACTCCATCTTTAAAAGTATAATTAGCAAGCGTAGTGGAGATTTCAGCTTCCGGTATTTTTCTCTTATTGGTGATGATGTCTTTCATGTACTTTGCATAAGGAGGCATTTTTAAGATATCAGTCAAGCGAGTACGCAAAAAGACTGGCCTCGGCATTTCAGCAAAGCGTTTAAATTCTTCATCATCTTTCTTTTTAGTTGACTTAGGTGAAAAAGGCATGGGTTTTTGAACCCATGGTTCTCTTTCCTTACCGTGTTTTCTAGCAACAAAGTCTCTTTTATCATATCTTTTATTCTTGGGTTGTGGGTTATCAAGATCAATAGCTGGTTCTATCTCAACATCATTGTCTAGTTCTCTACCATTAGGTTGAGTGTCTTCATGAACCTCATCATTATCTTTTTCATTATCATAAGGTGAGTGTTCACTACCAGGTTGAGTTTCAGCATCAGAGATAGAAACTGCATTATCATTATCAGGAGGTTTTTCTATTTTAGGTTCACTAGAGGCATGCAAAATCCTATTATTTTTCTTCTTCTTTTTCTTTTTAGAAGAACTAGGTGCATCAGTGTTAATTCTTTGAGATTCTTGTTCAATTCTCTTTGGGTGTCCCTCAGGATAAAGTGGTTCGTGAGTCATTTACCTCCTCTAGTTGTTACTCTAACAGCAAAGTCACTTATATTATTGTTCATTTCATCTAGCAACTCTCTTTGGGATTTAGCAACTTGTTCTAATTGAGTTTGAACCATAGAGGCATGCTTTCCTACACCTCTAACATCATTTGAGATTCTAAATAACAAGCCACTTAAGCGAGCAATCATATGAGAGTTGTATTTCAATTGTTTCATAACATTTGCATTGAAGTGATCTTGCTTTCTAATGTAATTATCAAACTCATAAAGGCATTGACTAGGATGTTTATTACGAGGATCATCACTACATTAAATTTCAATTAAGATTTTACCTCTACCACCTTAGGTGGTGGTGGTGCTTCAAGCCCATGTATTTCTTCGATAGCTGGTAAACTTTTAACATCCTCGGCTTTAGTACCTTTTTCCTTCATAGATTTCTTTGCCTCTTGCATATCTTCAGGACTGAGATATAAGATACCCCTCTTCTTCGGAGTGGGTTTAAGTGGTGTTTCAGGAGGAGTCCAATCATCATAATTTTTCAATATGTTATTCAATAATTGTTCAGCTTGATCAATAGTTTGTTCCCTAAAAACACAACGAGCACAACTATCTAGGAAATCCCTAGAAGCATCGGTTAGTCCACTATAGAAGATATCAAGTATTTCATTTTTCTTAAGAGCATGATCTGGCAAAACATTCAGAAATTGGAGAAGCCTCCCCCAAGCTTGTGGGAGACTCTCTTCTTCAATTTGCACAAAGTTAAATATTTCCTGCAAGGCAACTTGTTTCTTATGAGTAGGGAAATATTTTTCAGAGAAGTAATAAATCATATCCTGGGGACTATGCACACAACCAGGAGCAAGAGTATTTTACCAAGCTTTAGCATCACCCTTTAATGAGAACGGAAATAACTTGGGAATATACTAGTAGCGAATCTTCTCATCATGAGCAAAAAGGGTGGCTATATCATTCAACTTTGTAAGATGTGCCACAACAGTTTCAGTTTCATAACCATGGAAAGGATCAGATTCAACCAAAGTAATTAACTCTGGGTCGACAGAGAATTCATAATCCTTATCATCAATAAAGATAGGTGAAGTAGCAAACTTAGTATCACATTTCATTTTAGCATTCAAAGATCTTTCTTTATACTTGCACAATAGTTTTTATAGATCATCTCTATCCTTACAAGCAAGAATATCTCTAGTTGCCTCCTCACTCATAGCATAACCTTCTGGTACCTTTGGCAATTCATATCTAGGAGGACTAGTTCTAGTAGGTGTTTCAAGATTTTTAGTTTCAAGCTCATCATCAATTTTAACAATATCATGCTGTCTTACTCTAGCAATTTGTTCATCAAGAAATTCACCTAGTGGCTCATCATCATCAAGCAAGCTACTAGCATCATCATGAGTAGCATTCATAGAAGAAGTAGTATCATCCATAACTTGCGACATATCAGAATTAATAGCATGTGGTGGTGTTGAAAGTTTATTTATAATAGAAGGTGAATCTAAAGCGGAGCTGGATGACAGTTCCTTACCTCCCCTCGTCTTAGAGGGAAAAATCTTAGTCTTAGCATCCTTCAGATTCTTCATAGTGATAATATGATAATAATCACAAGTGACTCAACAAATATAGCTATGCTCCCCGGCAACGGCGCCAGAAAAAGGTCTTGATAACCCACAAGTATATGGGATCGCAACAGTTTTTGAGGGTAGAGTATTCAACCTAAATTTATAGATTCGACACAAGGGGAGCCAAAGAATATTTGCAAGTATTAGCAGCTGAGTTGTCAATTCAACCACACCTGGAGATTAATTATCTGCAGCAAAGTGATCAGTAGCAAAGTAATATGATAGTTTTGATAATAGTAGTAGCAACAATAGTAAAGGTAATAGTGATATCAGTGATTTTGCAGCAGTAACGATAGCAGTAGCAGTAGTAGTAACTTAGCTAGAACAATATAAGGAAATTCATAGGCATTGGATCGGTGATTCCTTGGATGATATTCATCATGAGACAGTCATAACCTAGGGCGATACAACACTAGCTCCCGTTCATAAATATAATGTAGGCATGTATTCCGTAAATAGTCATACGTTTTTTTTAGAAAAGGAGGATGACCCCCGGCCTCTGCATCTGGGAGATGCATACGGCCACTTTATTGATTATTCTCAAGGACCTTACAAAGTATTACAACAATGTGCCTGAATCCACCATCTTGGCAACATATGCCGCTACTCCTATCCAAAATGATGAAGGGGTGCTAGTTGGGCCACTACCCAGACCACTCACCTAAGCCTAACATCAAAAGCCGGAACCGAAACACATTCGGAAGCCCCAGCCGAGCCACATACCGGGTCTGGGGCATAATCCGGTCAGACGCACTCGTGTGTCGTCGCCGCCATCTTCCACAGGTCCGTCTTCAGATCAAACTGAGGCTTCTACCTTGTCTGGCCACTCAGCTATCGACGTCACCACGACACCAGACAGCTTCGTCCTCCTGCGCGAGTCCATCGCCACACATCGGACGCCGAATCTCCACTGCGCCACGCCACCGAGATACGCCGCCATCCATGAGTAGGATGAAGCACCGCTCCGCCGAGACCGGCAGGGCTTCTGAAGACCAATCCGCCGCCAAGCAACCAAAGCATCACATCCACCCCAAGCTCACCAAGAACGACACCCCCAAGAAGGTGACGACGCCCGGAGCGCCGCTGTCGCTCAATCCGGCATGGATTTGGGTTTTCGCCCGGCATACGAGCTGGGTGTAAGGAAGAGGGGAAGGAGGCAATCTGGACGGCGCCTCCAAGAAGGGTACGGCGCCCTCGGGCGTCGCCGCCGTCGTGACCAGCACTGCTGGCCTCGGATTTCTCCGGAGCCACCTCCCACCTCCAGCCGCCAAACCGGTACAACTCCGACGACAAAGGCCGCCGAAAGCAGGACCATCGGAGGCAGCCCTGGTTGAAGTAGACGGAAGCCTTCAGATCTGGATCGGGCGCCGCCAATGCGATTCCCGATCCAGCGTCCGATCTACGCCGCCGAAGACCGAACGCGCCCGCGCCGCGCCTTGCGCGCCCTCGCCACGCCATCCCGAACACGGCAACCCTCGCCGGTGCGCGCACCCGCGCGAGCGCCGCGCCGAGTCCCCGCCCGAACGAACGGCCCGCGCCGCCCCTGCTCGAGCTGGAGGAGGGAAGGGCCCCGCCGCCGCCGAGCCGCGCGGGCTTCGCCCGGCAACGTCCGCCGGCGGCGGCGAGGGAAGGAGGGGCCGGAGGGGCCTGCGCTGGCGGCGGCTAGGGTTCGCTCTTGCATGACATCTTTTGTCCTACCCTCCCGCGGCAGCGGGGTCCTAATGGAAACTAAGTGATATTAAGGCCTCCTTTTAATAGAGAACCGGAACAAAGCATTAGCACATGGTGAATACATGAACTCCTCAAACTACGGTCATCACCGGGAGTGGTCCCGACTATTGTCACTCCGGGGTTGCCGGATCATAACACATAGTAGGTGACTATAACTTGCAAGATCGGATCTAGAACATGGATATAATGGTGATAACATAAACAGTTCAGATCTGAAATCATGGCACCCGGGCCCAAAGTGACAAGCATTAAGCATGGCAAAGTCATAGCAACATCAATCTCAGAACATAATGGATACTAGGGATCAGGCCCTAACAAAACTAACTCGATTATATGATGAATCTCATCCAACTCCTCACTGACCAGCGAGCCTACAGAGGAATTACTCACTCCCGGTGGGGTGCATCATGGCATTGGCGATGGAGAAGGGTTGGTGATGACGAAGATCGAAGATCCCCCTCTCCGGAGCCCCAAACGGACCCCAGATCTGGCCTCCCGATGAAGAACAGGAGACGACGGCGGCTCCGCCTCATGAAATGCGATAATTCTTTCTCCCAGATTTTTTCTGGAAAAATAGGATTTTGTAGCGTTGGTTTCAGGGTCTGTGGGGCCACCAGGTGGGGACAACCCACCTGGGCACGCCTGGAGGGGGTGGAGCGCCCTGGTGGGTTGTGCCCAGCCAGGTGCCCCGCTCTGGTGGTTCTTGGCTCCAGAATTTCTCTTTTATTGTATAAAAAATTCTCACAAAGTTTCGTTCATTCTGAGAACTTTTATTTCTGCACAAAAACAACACCATGGTAGTTCTGCTGAAAACAACATCAGTCCGGGTTAGTTTCATTCAAATCATGCAAATTAGAGTCCAAAACAAGAGGGGAAGCTCTAGGAAAAGTAGATACGACGGAGACGTATCACTTTCCTCTTGCCGCACTCCCCTTTTGGAGTACACCAACCACCATCGGCTCACCGCACCACCACTATGCTCATAGAAGCACGTCAAAGGAGCCTCTTGTTCCCTTGCTCACCGCGAGTCCTTGCTGCATTAGCGAGCCCTTGCAGCGCCGCTCATGACATCGACCGACCGACGAGCTCTACAGTGACGACGAACCCTTATAGCATCGACTGCAGAGCGACCCATGAGCTCACGCCACAACACCGACGAACCCTTGCAGCACCGGCCGGAGAACGACCCAAAAGCACAAGGCGGGACTGACGAACCCTTGCAGCTGGCAATGTAGCACTGGCTGGAAAATGGCTCACGAACTCGAGTCGCTTGCCATACCGCTAGGCACTTTCACAGCATGGCCAGCGCTGCTCGCCGCACCGTTTGCAATGCTGGCGATACCCGCAGCACCGGTTGCAACACGTCTCGCGACCTCGCCACACCCTGAATTTTGGACCTTTTTTAAAATAACTTGGATTTATTTGGAGTTCATTTTCAGTGTTTATTTGAGTGACTCTTTGGACTTAAGACCTGGGAATATATTTTCCTTTATTTTACCTTCAAGTGCATCCAAGCTTTCTACACATCATAAGATTACTCTAACACTTCTACCCGAGCCCATCCACACACTTTTTCTTGGCATTTCTTTTTCTACAAAAGAACATACCCTCAATCATAGAGGTTGTGAAGCAACCTATATTTCTACCATCTCAAAATTTCCTAAGCAACGCTCATAATTCTATAGGTAATTTGAACCCTAAAAATGCCCCCAAACACTTGCTAGAATTTCTCAAGTGAGCACACCATCGAAAGATTGTTTTTGCCCCAAATTTTGGTTTACACATTGAGTACCTCTAACACTTCTCCAAACTTGGTGACACATGGCTTAGAGACTCGCCCTAGTATCTAGTCACCGCACACCAAAATTCAGCTCCAGACCCCTCACCATTTCTCCCTGGGACAACACAAATAGTTCACTGTCAATGGTAGTTATGGACCTGCACATTTGATTCAGTTCACTTGGCACCGATTATTCATCACCTAGATAGCCTACCTACGTGTCAAGTTGCTAGCCACCAAAAGATCCCAGGCCCCCAGTGCCTTGGTGGCCACGGGACTGGCATGCCAAGGGCACGCTCTGGGAGCAGGCCGGCCCCTGGCCAGCCAACCTCGACGCGTCGATCCCCGCAGGCAGCCACGCATGCCTCCCTCCACAACTCCAGTATTGTCCTCCTCCACCCAAGCCCTCCTCTAAGCATAGCAGCGACCACGACATTGTGCCACCCGTGAGCCACCAACATCATCGTCCCCTACCCCAATGCTCGCCCAACCTCCAAGGACCCCCACGACCCCTCCCATGGCATGATAGAGGCCGGCACAGAGGCATATCACCTCGATCTCATCCATGGCCGTATGGCAAGCCACGACACCCAGTCGCTGCTATAAAAGCATCGCTCGCCCCTCTAGTCATATGCACCACCTATCCCACTCTCTCACTCACTCCCTAGCTCATGGGGCACGTCTAGGAGGGCTTGCCTTCTCAGAATTGAGCCGTGCAACACTGGCAAGATGTACCACCGCCAGCCCCCTCTGCTCCACATCAGCCCAAACCACCACCACCACTAAACTCCTACCGTCCTTTTGTTCATGATGCCCCGCCCATCCACTTGATTCAGTACTGAATCACCTGATCCTGACAAGCATGGTAGGACGCTTGTAACACCCCAAATGTTAAGCTACAATGATCCCTTGATAAGTTTTTCCATGTCATCATGCTTTGCATTAATGAATGCCACTTGTCCCAAAAGAAAACTCAAATTCAAATTCAAATTGCAAGTCAAATAATTATTTCTTCAAACTGTAAAACTAAATTTTTCGCATTATTACATAAATTCCCCTGATCAATTGTCATGTTGAAACCAACTTCATTTGACTCACAAATAAATTCCTAGGAAATTAATAAATGCTCCAACAACAAATAAAATGGCCTTTTCAAAATAAACAATTATATAGACATTTCCAAATAAAATGGAACTTTGTGTGTAGCACCCAAAATATTGTATTTAGATTATGTGAAGTATCATGTAGAACTAATATCATTTAGTGCCTAAAGTAAATAGAAAACAGAGTGAAATAAATATAATAGAAAAGGAAATATAAAAGGACCTAAACTGTGCCATTGGGCCCTAGTTGCCATAGTGCACACGACCTTGATGGGGAACGTTGCATGAAAATCAAAAAAATTCCTACAGAACACCCAAGATCTAATCTAGGAGATATATAGCAACGAGAGGGGAGTGTGTCTACATACCCTTGTAGACCGAAAGTGTTAGCATCGTAACACAGTTGATGTAGTCGTATTCTTCATGATCCAATCGCGTTCCAATCCGCTCTTGTGCTGAACGGATGACACCTCAGATTTTAGCACACGAACGGCTCGACGGTATTCTCTCTTGATAGAGGCAAAGGTGTCCCGATGTTTCGATGAGATGGCGGCTATCGTTTTCTTTGTGAGTTGACCTTGACGATCCGACTACGAACATGCGAGATGCCGCGCCTTAGCAATTGCTAAACCAACTTCCGAGGGGTTATTGACCACGCCAGAGCACGATCAACCTGACCACGAGGGTCTGTTTCCTGTGAGCAAATGAAGAACAAGCAAGAAACAAAGATTGCAATCTGGATATTGCGAATATAAGAGGAAAGCTTTATTAATGAAGGTGGGGTTCTGTGACGTCTTGGTCTGGTCGTTGAACACAAACGAAGTCCGCTAAGTTGCAGCTATGGTGAACTTTTAATCTAAACAAAACCCAAAGTCTAAACGGTGCCCTAAGGGATGTATATATGGTGGAAGAGGGGGGAATTTCGTGGCCCTTAGTGGAGGGGTCCAAAACCAACCCTATCTCTTGTTTCCCCACACATACGGACTCTAAAAATAGCCTATACTTATGTATTTCAAAATTACATGGGCCTGGCCCAATAAAAAGGCGATGCAACACCTAGAATAGCCTCTGGACGAAATTTATAAAGTGGCATCTTGTATATTTCGTCCAAGGCTTCATCCACTCATTATGGTGGCTTCAAAGTCCTGAAATCATCACTTGTAACTCCGTTCTTGTTCCCCTTGCGCATGCCATCATCTCCATGCTTGGTCTAGCTCCAATGTTCATCCTTCTCTAAGCTAGGCCCTTCATTTGTAAGCAAAACAAATGTATCCAATTTAGGCAGCATCATATTCTCATGACATTAGAATCATTACCAAGAAACAAAAGTACCGGGTAATTTAATTGGCGTGCGCGAGCTCTAGTAATTGGTCCAGTATGTATAGCAGCAGGGGCTGTGGGTGTAACAATGGTATTGATGTCCTCATCATCCTCCCCTTCTTGAAATGAAGTCGTCCTTGACAGAATCTCATCTTCCTTACCCAAATAAGGCTTCAAATCTGCAATGTTAAAAGTGGGACTAACTCCAAAATCTGCAGGCAGCTCAAGTTTCTATGCATTATCATTTATTTTCTCTAACACCTTAGAAGGACCATCAGCACATGGCATTAGCTTTGATTTGCGCAAATTAGGAAACCTATCCTTACGCAAATGTAACCAAACAAGATCTCCAGGTTCAAAGACAACATGTTTTCTACCCTTATCTCAAGCAAGTTTATATTTAGCATTCATACACTCAATGTTTTCCTTAGTTAACTCATGCATTTTTAAGATCAATTCAGCATGTTGTTTAGCATCAAAATTAACCTTCTCTGAAGATGGAAGAGGCAACAAATCAATAGGTGCACGAGGTAGAAAACCATACACAATTTCAAAAGGGCACATCTTAGTAGTAGAATGCAATGAACGATTATAAGCAAATTCAATATGAGGCAAGCATTCTTCCCATATTTTCTTATTATTCTTCTTCAAAACAGCCCTAAGCATAGTAGACAATGTTCTATTGACTACTTCAGTTTGTCCATCAGTTTGGGGGTGACAAGTAGTACTAAAAAGCAGTTTAGTCCCCAACTTAGCCCATAAAGCATCTCCAAAAGTGGCTAAGAAATTTAGTATGACGATCTGAAACAATTGTATTTGGCACACCATGCAAGCGAATAATTTCACGAAAGAACAAATTAGCAACATTAACAACATCATCACTTTTATGACATGGTATAAAGTGTGCCATTTTCGAGAATCTATCCACGACAGCAAATCTGCTATCCCTCCCCTTCTTTGTTCGAGGTAAACCTAAAACAAAGTCCAGAGATATATCCTCCTAAGGAACACTAGGTACATGCAAAGGCATATATAAACCACGAGGATTGAGTCGTGACTTAGCTTTTTGACATGTAGTGCAGCGAGCAACAAAACGCTCAACATCCCGTCTCATCTTTGGCCAAAAGAAATGTGTAGCAAGTATATCCTCCGTCTTCTTCACGCCAAAGTGTCCCATTAATCCTCCTCCATGCACCTGCTGC
Source organism: Triticum dicoccoides (assembly GCF_002162155.2). Classification (NCBI taxonomy): domain Eukaryota; kingdom Viridiplantae; phylum Streptophyta; class Magnoliopsida; order Poales; family Poaceae; genus Triticum; species Triticum dicoccoides. Next base: position 352,775,025 of record NC_041385.1, on the reverse strand, counting down.
AACAAAAAAAGACGAACGGAGCTAGCTGGAATTCTCAGCTTATTAGCACGAAACACAAATCCATCATTAACGACGAACTTGTTCCATGTTCTCCCTTCTTTACAATTCTGCAATACATCTTTAAATTCAGCATCATGCACATATTGATCTTTGATGGTCTCCAAACTAAATATCTTGAAGTCAAGTTGTGAAAGCATAGTATAGCGATGAGACAATGCATCAGCAATAACATTTTCTTACCCTTCTTGTGTTTAATGACATAAGGGAAAGTCCCAATGAATTCAACCCAGTTAGCATGTCTACGATTCATTTTAGCTTGACTTTTAATATGTTTCAAAGATTCATGATCAGAATGTATAACAAATTCTTTGGGCCATAAATAATGTTGCCATGTTTCTAAAGTCTGAACAAAAGCATATAATTCTTTATCATAAGTAGAATAATTCAGACTAGGCCCACCCAATTTTTCAGAAAAGTATGCAACAGGTTTGCCATCTTGTAATAACACACCTCCTAATCCCATTCCACTAGCATCACATTCAAGCTCAAAAGTCTTATTAAAATCAGGAAGTTGGAGTAAAGGAGCATGTGTCAACTTATCTTTCAATACCGTGAAGGCTTCTTCCTATGCGGTACCCCAAACAAAAGGCACATCTTTCTTTGTAAGCTCATTGAGAGGTGCAGCAATGGTGCTGAAATCTCTCACAAAACCCCTATAGAATCCAGCGAGGCCAAGAAAACTCCTCACTTGTGTGACCGTTTTGGGCTGCGGCCAACTCTCAATAGCCTCAATCTTGGCTTTATCAACTTCAATTCCCTGTGGAGTAACAACATAGCCAAGAAAAGATACTCGGTCGGTGCAAAAGGTGCACTTCCCAAGGTTACCAAACAAATGTGCATCACGTAGAGAAATAAAAGCAACACATAAATGTTCCAAATGTTCCTCCAAAGATCTGTTATAAATTAGTATATCATCAAAATAGACTACCACAAATCGTCCAATGAAAGCACATAAAACTTCGTTCATTAATCTCATGAAAGTACTAGGTGCATTAGTTAACCCAAAAGGCATGACTAACCACTCATATAATCCAAACTTAGTTTTAAATGTTGTTTTCCATTCATCCCCCAATTTCATACGAATTTGATGGTATCCACTACGCAAATCAACTTTGGAGAATATTGTAGAGCCACTCAATTCATCAAGCATATCATCTAGCCTAGGAATAGGATGACGATAACGAATAGTAATATTATTGATGCCTCTACAATCAACACACATACGTGATGTACCATCCTTTTTCGGCACTAGAATAATAGGAACAACACAGGGACTAAGGGATTCATGTATATAACTTTTGTCGAGAAGCTCCTGTACTTGACACATAATCTCCTTCGTCTCCTCTGGATTGGTACGGTATGGTGCACGGTTTGGCAGTGAAGCACCGGGAATTAAGTCAATCTGATGCTCAATCCCTCGAATAGGCGGTAATCCCGGTGGCACATCTTGTGGAAAGACGTCAGCGAACTCCTGCAAAATTTTAGTGACAGCAGGAGGCAAAGAGGAAGGCACGTCCTTGAATGAAAATAATGCCTCTTTGCACACAAAATCATAGCAAACAGATTTGCTGAAATCAAGCTCATCAATATCAGATTTGGTGGCAAATAAACATGCACTTTTCAATTTAATTTTAGAAGCAACACTAGATGGTTTATTATTAGGCTTCATTTGTTGCTCAAATTCTTTTGCCATGATCTGATTTTCACTCTTATTTTTCTCCTGTTTTGCTTATTAGCTCTATTAATATCATCTTTCAAAATGGAATCAGGAGTCATAGGAAGCAAAGTAATATTTTTATCCTTATGAACAAGAGTATACTGATTGTTTCTACCATGGTGTACAGAATTTTTATCAAATTGCCTTGGTCGACCAAGTAATAAAGAACATGCTTGCATAGGTACCACATCACAATCAACATAATCAGCATATGTAGAGATACTAAAATGCACACGAACAATACGTGTTACTTTAACCTTGCCGCTGTTGTTGAACCATTGGATGTAGTAAGGATGTGGATGTGGTCTTGTGGTGAGAGATAGCTTCTCCACCATCTCCATGCTAGCCAAGTTGTTGCAGCTCGCTCCGTCTATGATGACGCGCACAGAACGTTCCTTCACAACTCCCTTTGTATGGAACAAATTATGTCTCTAATTTTGCTCAGCTTGTGTGACCTGCACACTCAAAACACGTTGAGCAACTAAACATTCATACCTGTCAGCGTCTTCAGGAGCCATGTATTGCGTCTCATGATCAGAATCATCTCCACCAAGTTCTTCATGTCTAATAAGAGCCAAAGTCTCCTCATCATAGTCACTAGCGGACTCATACCCACCATCCTCAGTAGCAATCATCACACGCTGAGACTTGCATTCTCTCGCATAATGACCTCTTCCCTTACAACAACGACAAATAATAACACTTGTGTGCCCTGTTGATGCCATGGAAGAAGAAGAGCTCTATGCAGGCCCGGCAGGTGCGCTCTTGGCAGATAGTGGTGGTTGTGCCTGCTTTCTTGTATCACGGTTGTAGGTGGCACCTGATGGAGGTGCTGGTGCAGTGGAAGTAGAAGATGCACGCGGTGTCCATGATGAACGTCGCCTACAGAAAAGTTAGTTCGCGCTAATGCCTGTCGATCCTGCACTTCATGTTCAGCTTTACAAGCAAGGTGGAATAAATGAGTGATATTAGTATACTCCTTATACTCTAGAATGGTTTGAATCTCTCTATTTAATCCACCCATAAAACGTGCAATCATAGCTTCATTCTCCTCAACAATACCACGTCTAATCATGCGAGTTTGTAATTCCTAATAATATTCTTCTACATAATTTTTTCCTTGTCTTAATCGCTGCAATTTTTGAAGTAATTCACGTTGATAATATGGTGAAACCCAACGAGTACACATATCAGTTTTCAAAGCAGCCCAAGTAGCTGGAATAGGATATAATCTACAATGTTCAAACCATCATACACATGCAAAACTAGTGAAAGCACAAACAGCAGCAGCAACCCATCTCTCCTCGGGATATTGTAAACATGTAAAACGTTGTTCAGTTTCTAACTCCCAAGTAAGATATATATCTGGAACATATCTACCCTCAAATGGTGGAATATTCAACTTCAGTTTAGAAATATGGTCATTATCTCGTACCTGAGGTGGTGGTGCAGGCCTACCGTTGCGAATATATACCTGAGGTCGACCTGCTGGTGGTGGTGCTGGTGGCTGCATGTACTTCTGATTTTGATCAACCTCATCCTCATAATCGCCCGCATAATCGTCATATTCCTCGGCACCAGCAACCGCAGCAGCAGGAGCCAAAGAAGCATCAACAGTAGGTGCAGCAGCACCAGAATTTTGACCAGGCTCAATTGGAACGCGTTGTGCTCATCCCACTTGATTTGAAAGGCGGCATTGGAGATGTTGTTGTAGTAGAGGTGCGACATGTGCAGCCGGTGGTGGTTGCGGAAGACGCTTGAGCAATTCATTAAACTTGTTATCCAGCTTTGTCTCAAACGACTTGTCCATGGCATCTATCTTCTCCATAGCCTCTTCAAATCTGTTTAGCACATCTCCCACCTGGCCACTCATGACTTGCTGAAATTTATCATGCAACTCCTTGTTTGTCATGTTCTCGCAGTCAATCTCGTCGGCTTGTGGTCTTGCCATGGTTAGCAGCAATAGAAACACACAAGATATGATCCTACAAACTACTAGAAAGTGGCAGGATGTCACAAATCCGTCAAGCAAATCTCAAATTCTTACCAGTTCTTACCCAGCAGCAGGTGGTGATCGGCAACCATTATAGTCAAAACTCTCAAAGCTTGGATAGAGCGATTACCAAGGAGAGTCAAACGCATGACGTATATGTATGTGGAGCTGGGAAGGCTTATAATATGGTAGCAAAAAGGGTCAGCAATAATCAATTCAAAGATGCAAAGTTGAATAAACGCTCAACGACGGTACTGTGCTGGTCCTAGGCTAGACCGTGCTAGAGACGCGAGCCTAGAACACTAACAAAATCACAGTGCAGCATGTAATCAAGGGAGGAGCACACTCTGAATTTTTTTCTCTTTTTTTCCCACTTTTTTTGCACTTTTTTTCCTCTTTTTTTTGTTCCGCAACAATTTTTTCCGAAGAAGTCTACAAATGGCCTAAAAACTGCCTAGCCAGAATTTCCCATACTTAGTTTTTTTTAAACTGGAACTATTTTTCTTGTATGGGTAGCACGGAAGTTGGGGAATCCGACTAGTTCACGACTCGTAGTATCGCATGCTCTGGAACTCGAAGATAAAGGAAGAAATACTGGACTCTGACTAGGACTGGTGGCAGAGAGGAATCTGGTGGAACTCGCACTGGTGATGGTATATGACGGTGGTATATGTGGACTCGGATTGGTGGTGGTATATGAACTCGGATTGGTGGTGGTATATGGACTCGAATCGGTGATGGTATATGGACTTGGATTGGTGGTGGTATATGGACTCGGATCGGTGGTGGTATATGGACTCGGATTGGTGGTGGTATATGGACTCTGATCGGTGGTGGTATATGGACTTAGAGAAGTAGCGGATAAGCGGTGATGGTATATGGCAGGGCGATGATGATGGTGCGGCGGCGGCGTGACGACTTGTGAACAGAACTCGAAACTCTAAAGAACTAGACGCTAAGACCAGCAACTTGACACGACGAAGCAACCGCAAATTCAACAATGCAAATACAGAAAAGATTATGCAATGGCTCAGATTGGTTTGGATATGATGAACTAACCCTAATTTTTTTTTGGCTTTTTTGTGGACTGTAGGTATGAACAACAGACTCGATCTAAACTACGAAAAACTGTAAAATCTCACTGAGCAACCTGAAAATCTGATACCAGTTGATAGAGGCAAAGGTGTCCTGATGTTTCGATGAGATGGTGGCTATCGTTTTCTTTGGGAGTCGACCTTGACGATCCGACTATGAACGTGCGAGACGTCGCACCTTAGCAATCGCTAAACCAACTTCCGAGGGGTTATTGACCACGCCGGAGCACGATCAACCTGACCCCAAGGGTCTGTTTCCTGCGAGCAAACGAAGAACAAGCAAGAAGCTGAGATTGCAATCTGGATATTGCGAATATAAGAGGAAAGCTTTATTAATGAAGGTGGGGTTCTGTGATGTCTTGGTCTGGTCGTTGAACACAAACGAAGTATGTGAAGTTGCAGCTATGACGAACTTTTAATCTAAACAAAACCCAAAGTCTAAACGGTGCCCTAAGGGCTGTATATATGGAGGAAGAGGGGGATTTTGTGGCCCTTAGTGGAGGGGTCCGAAACCAACCCTATCTCTTGTTTCCCCATACATACGGACTCTAAAAATAGCCTATACTTATGTATTTCGACATTACATGGGCCTGGCCCAATGAAAAGGTGACACATCACCTAGAATAGCCTTTGGAAGAAATTTATAAAGTGGCATCTTGTATATTTCGTCCAAGGCTTCATGCACTCATTATGGTGGCTTCAAAGTCCTGAAATCATCACTTGTAACTCCGTTGCGCATGCCATCATCTCCATGCTTGGTCTTGCTCCAATGTTCATCCTTCTCCAAGCTAGGCCCTTCATTTGTAAGCAAAACAAATGTATCCAATTTAGGAAACATCATATTCTCATGAACATTAGAATCATTACCAAGAAACAAAAGTACCTGGTAATTTAAATGGCGTGCGCGAGCTCTAGTAATTGGTCCAGTATGTATAGCAGCAGGGGCTGTGGGTGTAACAATGGTATTGATGTCCTCATCATCTCTTTCTTGATCTAGCATGTGAGGGATAGGAGGTAGATGAGATCTAAACCAACATGATGGCGTGGTAGTGGTAGAGGAATTCCGGTAGGGCTTCGCCAAGCGCTGACGAAACATGGAGGAGGAGTAATGAGAGGGAGACAGGGCAAGGGTGGAAGCATTTGCTGCCCCTTATGCCTGCCCACTATATATAGGGGTGAGGGAGGGTCTTGCCAGCTCTAGCCCCCCTCCCAATGCAGGGGCGGCAGCCAAGGGCCTTTAGGGCTTCCCCTTCCCAGGCTCATGGGCCTCGTAAGGGATGTTGCACCTGGCCCAATAAGGCCAGGGAGCCCCCTACATCCCATGCTGACGTAAGGGCCATGGTGGAACCCTTTACAGACTTCCGGACCCCTCCGGAATCCTCTGGAACCTTCTAGAAGCTTCTCGGTACAATACCAGAAAAAACCAAACTTTTTTGGGAACCCCGATAACAACTTTCCATATATGAATCTTTAGCTCAGGACTATTCCGGAGCTCCTCGTGATGTCCCAAATCCCATCTGGGACTCTGAACAATCTTCGTACTTTCCACTATCAATATCTCAATACTACCCTAGTGCTACCGAATGTTAAGCGTGCGACCCTACGGGTTCGAGAACCATTTAGACATGACCGAGACTCCTCTCCGACCAGTAACCAATAGCGAGACCTGGATGCCCATATTAGTTCCCACGTATTCCATGAAGATCTTTATTGGTTGAACCACGATGTTAAGGATTCAGTTAACCCCGTATACAATTCCCTTTGTCCAACGATATGTTACTTGCCCGAGATTCGAACATCGGTATCTCCATACCTAGTTCAATCTTGTTACTGGCAAGTGTCTTTACTCGTTCCGTAATACAAGATCCCATGACTATACTTATTAGTCACATGCTTGCAAGCTTCTTGTGATGGTATTACCGAGAGGGCCAAGAGATATATCTCCGTCATACGAAGCAACAAATCCCAGTATCGATCCATGCAACCCAACAAACACCTTCAGAAATACCTGTAGAGCCCCTTTATGATCACCAAGTTATGAAGTGACTTTGATAGCACACAAAGTATTCCTCCGGTATTCGGGAGTGGCATGATCTCATCGTCTAAGGAACTGATACTTGACATGAAGAAAGCTATATCAAATAAACTAAGTGATACGATCTTATTCTAAGATCACGATTGGGTCTTGTCCATCACATCATTCCCCTAATGATGCAATCCCGTTATCAAATGAGAACTCATGTCCATGGTTAGGAAACCTTAACCATCTTTGACCAATGTGTTAGTCTAGTGGAGGCTTACAAGGGACACAGTGTAGTTTATGTATTCACACATGTATTTATGTTTCTGATCAATACAATTCGAGCATGAATTATAACTATTTATCATGAACGGGAAATATGATAATAACCATTTATTATTGCCTCTAGGGCATATTTACAACAATCTCCCACTTGCACTAGAGTCAATAATCTAGTTCACATCACCATGTGATTAACACCAATGAGTTCTAGGGTTTGATCATGTTTTTCTTGTGAGAGAGGTGATATAGGGTGGAACCCTAGATGCCCGATCTTTCATGTTTGGAGGGAATCCTACCGAGAACACGAAGAACACGAGGGGAAAACGAGGGGAAACATAAGAGAAATTACTCAACCAACAAGAGATGGTCACATATATGCTAGATCCTCGAAACACAAAAAGATACACGAGCCAAATCCAACAAGGGACGATACATAGGGTAACCGGTTCTTCTCCGCGAGGAGGTCTTGAGTTCTTCCCGTTAGGGGTCTTGAATCCAAGTGGATCTTCTCCGTAGAGGCACGGTCTCTCTCGGAGGAGCAAATCCAGATGGATGAGCGAGGCTCTATCTCAGAAATGAGCTATCACAACGCTGACCCTAGAAAGAGGGTGGAGGAGGAGTATATATAGTCTAGGGGGGGGGGTGAAGGGGTACATGGGTTCGGCCCTTTACATTGGGAGCATACAGGGGTGGCCGAACGTCCGGGCGTTGGGCCGAATGTTTAGGCGCTCGCGAGGCGCCGGATGTCCGGGTTGTCGAGCCGGATGTCCGGGCTGACCGGGTTCAGCTTCTGTGATGGGCGTCGGATTTTCGGGGGTTTAGCCGGATGTCCGGCTGCTCGCCGTGCGCCGGATGTCCGGGGCCTGTAGCTTCGGCTGGGCTGCGGCTGTGGTAGATGTTCCAAGGGCCGGATGTTCGGGTCCTGGGGACTTCCCGATTCCTTCCGTCATTCCTCTTCGTCCATGAACTTTGGGGCTTGACCATCTTCATGTGCATCCTCGGGAGGGTTCTCTTGGTACCTAATCATGCACAACAATCCGGACTTGGGTAGTAGCCATGTCTCGAGAGGATCATATGAGATATCACTAAGGAAAGAAGTCACCTCGGTCTTGAGAGCTCTAGCTCGTGCTCGTGTCATAGGTCCTCTTGGCACTTGGTGAGACGATGGTAGGTCCATGGTGATGACCGTAGGATTCTCGACATCATCTCCCCTCCCTTGGGAAAGATCCGACCTCAAATCAAAATCCTCATCTCCATGGTACGGGGAGAGATCGTTGATGTTGAAGATGCCGCTCACGGAGTACTTGTTACGTGGAATCTCGATCTTGTAGGCGTTGTTGTTGTAGCGTGCAAGCACCTTGAAGGGTCCATCGGCTCGTGGTAGAAGTTTGGACTTGCGTTCATTGGGGAAGCGCTCCTTGTGAAGGTGTAGCCACACAACATCTCCGATGTTGAATATCATGGGTTTCTTGTTGATGTTGAGCTTGGTCACCAGTCGTTGTACTTGGTGCTCGATGGTGTGCCTTGTATCTTCATGCATCTTCTTGAGGTAGTTCACTCGTTCACTCGCGTCCATGTTGGTGCGCTCTTGTAGTGGTAGAGGAAGAATGTCCAATGGGGACAACGGATTGAAACCGTAGACGACCTTGAAGGGGGACTTGTCGGTAGTTGAATGTCTTGCGCGGTTGTAGGCATACTCGGCGATGGGTAGACACTCCCCCCGCTCCTTGATGTTCCTCTTGATCAACACACGTAGTAGAGTGAAGAGTGTTCGGTTCGTCACCTCTGTTTGGCCGTCAGTTTGGGATGGTATGCCAAAGAGAACAAGAGCTTGATTCCGAGCTTAGCGCATAGAGTCTTCCAAAAGTAACTCAAGAACTTGATGTCGCAGTCCGAGACAATCGTCTTGGGCACTCCATGTAGGCGCAAGATTTCCCTACAAAAGATATTTGCAATATGTGAAGCATCGTCTATCTTGTTGCATGGGATAAAATGAGCCATTTTAGAGAATCGGTCCACAACAACAAACACGAAATCCTTTCCATTTCGAGTTCTAGGCTAACCAAGTACAAAATCCATGCTAATGTCTTCCCAAGGTTGATAGGGAATAGGAGAGGCATGTAAAGAACATGGGATTGAGCTTTTGACTTAGCTTTGCGACATGTAGAGCATCGATTGGTGAAGCGTGAGATGTCGCGGAACATCTTGGGCCAAAAGTAGCTCTTGGAGAGCGTGGTGAATGCCTTGTCGCGTCCAAAGTGTCCCATGAGTCCGCCTCCATGAGCCTCTTGCAAAAGGAGCAAACGAAGATTAGACTCGGGAATGCAAAGTTTTTTAGCTCTCGTAAGATAATCATCCTTGATGTAATATCGTTCCCAAGATGTATGCGTCAAACATTTGGCATAAGGAATAGGAAAAGTAGGATCATGCACATACAAGTCTTTTATGTGCTCAAAGCCAATGACATTCAATTCAAGTTTTGTGACAAGCGTGCATATGCGGGAAAGAGCATCTGCCACTACATTTTCCTTACCCTTGATGTACTTGATGACATAAGGAAAAGACTCAATGAATTCACTCCATTTAGCATGACGCTTGTTCAGCTTAGTTTGCCCTTTTAATTACTTAAGTGTTTCATGATCGGTATGAATGATAAATTCATGAGGGCAAAGATAATGTTCCCATTCACGCAAAACTGGCACTAAAGCATATAGCTCTTTGTCATAGATGGGTTAATTGAGTTGCGCTCCGGAAAGTTTCTCACTAAAATATGCTATGGGGCGCTTCTCTTGCGTTAACACACATCCTATGCCATGACCACTAGCATCACAATGAATCTCAAAAGGTTTGTCAAAGTTGGGTAATGCAAGCACGGGAGCATGAGTAAGCAAATTCTTAAGCTCATTAAATGTGGTATCTTGGGACGGTCCCCAAATAAATGGTGCATTTTTCTTACTCAAAGAATATAAAGATGAAGCAATGGTGCTAAAATCCTTCACAAATCTATGGTAGAAACCGGCTAAACCAAGAAAACTACGCACTTGTTGCAAGTTGGTTGGTTGGGGCCAAGTTTTAATAGCATTGATCTTAGATTCATCTACATGAACACCTTTAGAAGACACAACAAAATCCAAGAAAACAAGCTTATCAACACCAAAAAGGCATTTGTCCATATTAGCATAAAGGCGCTCTTTCCTAAGGGTTTGCAACATAGTTCTAAGATGGGCGAAATGTTCTTTGAGAGATTTGCTAAAGACAAGAATATCATCAAAATAGACCACAACAAATACACCAATATAGGGATGAAGAACAAAGTGCATGACTCGCATGAAAGTATCGGGTGCTTCAGATAAACCCATTGGCATAACAAGCCATTCATATAAGCCAAATTTGGTCTTAAATGCGGTTTTCCATTCATCACCTTCTTGGATGCGTATTTGATAGTAGCCACTCTTAAGATCAGTTTTAGAGAAAATGGCGGCTCTGCCAAGCTCATCAAGCATATCATCTAAGCGTGGAATAGGATAACAATATCTAACAGTGATAGCATTGATGGGACGATAATCGAAAACCATGCGATAAGTATCGTCTTTCTTTGGAACAAGTATGACCGGAACGACACAAGGGCTCAAGCTTTCACGTACTTGACCGTTGTCGATGAGTTTTTGTACTTGCCGTTGGATCTCCTTAGTTTCCTCGGGGTTGACGCGGTAGGGAGCTTTGTTAGGTAGAGGAGCTCCTGGGATGAGGTCGATTCGGTGCTCAATGCCTCGTAGTGGAGGTAGACCCGAAGGTAGCTCATCGGGGAAAACATCTTGGAATTCCTGCAAAAGAGGAGAAAATACTAAAGGTAGATCGTGAGAGGTGTTAGTTTTTGGTGCCTCGTCCTTGCACACAAGGACATAGTGCATAACACGTGATGGGTTCGCACACACTTCTCTCATCTCACTTTTGGTGGCAAATAGGACTAAGTTTTTCTTGTCGCTCATCATGGAGGCACTCAATTTTGGCTTGTGATGCTCACTCTCTTTTGGGCGGATCACTCTCTCACTCTTTTCTCCATGATGGATGGCTTGCTTGTCGGTGATTACTTGACTTGGAGACATAGGTCGTAGCACATATTCCTTTCCTTTCATCTTGAAGCTATAATGATTGGTACGCCCATTGTGGATGACGCTACGGTCAAATTGCCATGGTCGACCAAGAAGGAGGTGGCAAACGGACATCGGGATGACATCACACTCCAAAGTGTCTTCAAATGCTCCAATTTTGAAGGAAACTTTGACCGTATGCTCAACTTGGATAGTGCCGGAATCACTTAGCCATTGGACCTTGTAGGGGTGCTAGTGCTTCATCTTGACCAATTGTAGCTTGGAGCATAGTTCTTCACTTGCCAAGTTGTGACAACTCCCTCCATCGATGATGACCTTTACGGACCTTCCATTGATTCCGGCCTTGGTGTGGAAGATGTGGCCTCTTTGGTCTTCGTCTTGTTGATGTTGAAGAGTCAAGACTTTGGAGACAACGAGAGCGGGGCTCGAATCCTCATCACAAAAGACTTGATCATCTTCATCTTCGTTCACGCACTGGTGCATGGCCACTTGCTCAAGGGCTTCCATCTCCTCATCACTCATGGAGTCATATGTTCCGTCATCGTTGAGGATCATGGTGCGCTTGTTGGTACACTCAAAGGACTTGTGGCCTCGACCGCCGCAAGTGAAACACTTGATAGAACTTGTCTTGACGGTCTCATCGGTTGGAGTAGATGATGAAGCGCGCGGCTTGAAGTTGCTTGTAGTAGGAGAACGACTTGAGGTTGTCGAAGTTTTCTTGTAACTCGACTTGTCGCCGCTGCTTGTAGATGGCTTGGTTGAGGTAGAAGATGTTGGAGTCGTGGAAGCTTGGGTGTTGGAGAAGTCGTAGCTCTTGGACGAGTACTTGGCGTACTTGAAGTCATCTTGCACTTGACGTTCCGCTTTGGTAGCTTGATGCACTAGCTCAATGAGGTTGGAGTAGGGTTGGAAGTCGGCAATCTTCTTGATGGGATGATTGAGGCCATTCAAGAAACGGGCAATAGTTTGCTCATCATCTTCCGTGACATTGGCTCTTATCATGGCAATCTACATTTCCCTGTAGTATTCTTGAACGCTCTTTGTTACTTGCTTGAATAGTTGGAGTTTCTTGAAGAGATCGCGGTTGTAGTAGGTTGGCACAAAGCATGCGCGCATGACATCTTTCATTTCCTCCCATGTGGTGATTGGTGGTTCACCTCTTGCTTCTCGGCGTTCAAGGACTTGTTCCCACCATATGAGCACAAAGTCTTAGAACTCAAGGGATGCCATAGCGATCTTCTTCTCTTCCTCATTGTTGTGCAAATGATAGATTTTGTTGACCTTCAATGCCCATGATAGGTACCGAGGGAGTCCCGGACTAGGGGGTGTCCGGATAGCCGAACTACCATCATCGGCCGGACTCCAAGACTACGAAGATACAAGATTGAAGACTTCGTCCCGTGTCCGGATGGGACTTTCCTTGGCGTGGAAGGCAAGCTTGGCGATACGGATATGTAGATCTCCTACCATTGTAACCGACTCTGTGTAACCCTAGCCCTCTCCGGTGTCTATATAAACCGAATGGATTTAGTCCATAGGACGAACAACAATCATACCATAGGCTAGCTTCTAGGGTTTAGCCTCCTTGATCTCGTGGTAGATCTACTCTTGTAACCCACATCATCAATATTAATCAAGCAGGACGTAGGGTTTTACCTCCATCAAGAGGGCCCGAACCTGGGTAAAAACATCGTGTCCCTTGTCTCCTGTTACCATCCGCCTAGACGCATAGTTCGGGACCCCCTACCCGAGATCTGCCGGTTTTGACACCGACATTGGTGCTTTCATTGAGAGTTCCTCTGTGTCGTCACCGATAGGCTCGATGGCTTCTTCGATCATCAACAACGATGCACTCCAGGGTGAGACCTTCCTCCCCGGACAGATCTTCATATTCGACGGCTTCGCACTGCGGGCCAATTCGCTTGGCCAGATGGAGCAGATCGGAGGTTACGCCCCTGGCCGTCAGGTCAGATTTGGAAGTTTGAACTTCACGGCTGACATCCGCGGGGACTTGATCCTCGACGGATTCGAGCCACAGCCGAGCGTGCCGTACTGTCACGATGGGCACGATTTAGCTCTGCAGCCGGACAGTACCCTGGAGGCCGCACTCGAACCCGCTCCGATCTTCGACTCGGAGCCGGCTGCGCAGACCAAGGATGGATGGCTAGACACCACCTTGGGGGCTGCAACCTCTACGGCGATAGAGCCAAACACTGATCTTGTCCCCCATGAAGCTCGTGACTCCGAGGTGCCGGACTCCTTGCCGGACTCCGGTCCTCCCGCGCCCCCTCCAGTCGAATCCGATTGTGCGCCGATCATGGAGTTCACCGTGACGGACATCTTTCAACACTCACCTTTTGGCGACATCTTGAGTTCGCTAAAGTACCTCTCGTTATCAGGAGAGGCCTGGCCGGACTGCGGCCATGACGGTTGGGATGCGGACGACGAAGAAATTCAGAGCCCAACCACCACCCACTTGGTAGCCACTGTCGACGACCTAACCGACATGCTAGATTACGACTCTGAGGACATCGACGGTATGGACGACGATGCCGGAGACGACCAAGAACCAGCGCCCACCGGGCACTGGAAAGCCACCTCTTCATACGACATATACATGGTGGATATCCCAAAGGATGGGAACGGCGAAGGAATAGCGGAGGATGACCCCTCCAAGAAACAGCCCAAGCGTCGGCGTCAGCGGCGCCGCTCGAAATCCCGCCATAACAAGAATGAGGATTCCAGCACCGGAGACAATAATACTCGGATAGCGCCAAAGACAACCCACTCCAGCAAGATCCAGCACAGGAGGAGGGGGACGCCAGCCCTCATGAGAGAGCGGCCGAAGAAGAGGTAGAGGACTATATGCCTCCCTCCGGAGACGAGGCAAGCCTCGACGACGACGAATTCATCGTGCCTGAGGATCCCGTCGAACAGGAGCGTTTCAAATGCAGGCTTATGGCCACGGCAAACAACCTCAAGAAAAAGCAGTAGCAGCTTAGAGCTGATCAAGATCTGCTAGCCGACAGATGGACTGAAGTCCTCGCGTCCGAAGAGCATGAACTCGAACGCCCCTCCAAAAGCTACCCCAAACGTAAGCTACTCCCCCGATTAGAGGTGGAGGCATATGATCCCGCTTCACCAGGAGACAATACGGCTGATCGACCACCCCGTGGTCGCGACAGAGAGGCCTCAAGGCCCTTCACTAGACCCGTACCCCGGCATCGCTCGAAAAGCACAAGGCCACAGGGGAACACTCCGGACCTGCGCGGCATATTGGAGGATAAGGCAAGACAATCAAGATCGATCTATGGATCACGTGGGCGCCCCACGATACGTGACGATCACCGTCACCCCGGACACAGTAAGTCCGGCCGGGCCGAACACAACAGACAAAGCTCTTTTGAGCTCCGTCGCGATATCGCCCAGTAGAGAGGCACCGCACACCCACTATGCTTCATAGATGAGGTAATGGACCATCAAATCCTAGAAGGGTTTAAACCCGTCAATATTGAATCTTATGATGGCACAACAGACCCCGCGGTCTGGATCGAGGACTATCTCCTCCACATCCACATGGCCCGCGGAGACGATCTCCACGCCATCAAATATCTCCCACTCAAACTTAAAGGACCAGCCCAGCACTGGCTTAACAGCTTGCCAGCAGAGTCAATCGGGAGTTGGGAGGACCTGGAAGCCGCATTCCTCGATAACTTCCAAGGCATGTACGTGCGACCACCAGATGCAGATGACCTAAGCCACATAATTCAGCAGCCAGACGAATCGGCCAGACAATTCTGGACACGGTTCTTAACCAAGAAAAACCAAATCGTCGACTGTCCGGATGCCGAGGCCCTCGCGGCCTTCAAGCATAACATCCGTGATGAGTGGCTTGCCCGGCACCTGGGACAGGAAAAGCCAAAATCCATGGCAGCCCTTACATCACTCATGACCCGCTTCTGTGCGGGTGAGGACAGCTGGCTAGAACGCAGCAACAACCTCAACAAAAATTCTAGCAGTCCGGATATCAAGGACCATAGTGGCAGGTCGCGTCGGAACAAAAACAAACGCCGCATTAACGGCGATAACAGTGAGGATACGACAGTCAATGCCGGATTCAGAGGCTCTAAACCCGGTCAACGGAAAAAGCCATTCAAAAGAACAACTCAGGGTCCGTCCAATTTGGACCGAATTCTCGACCGCTTGTGCCAGATACATGGCACCCCTGAAAAGCCAGCTAACCACACCAATAGGGATTGTTGGGTGTTCAAGCAGGCAGGCAAGTTAATTGCCGAAAACAGCGACAAGGGGCTACATAGCGACGACGAGGAAGAGACCCGACCGCCGAACAATAGAGGACAGAAGGGTTTCCCCCCACAGGTGCGGACGGTGAACATGATATATGCCACGCACATACCCAAAAGGGAGCGGAAGCGTGCACTCAGGGATGTATACACGATGGAGCCAGTTGCCCCAAAGTTCAATCCATGGTCCTCTTGCCCGATCACCTTTGACCGAAGGGACCACCCCACCAGCATTCGCCATGGTGGGTTCGCCGCATTGGTTCTAGACCCAATCGTCGATGGATTTCATCTCACCAGAGTCCTGATGGACGGCGGCAGCAGCCTAAACCTGCTTTATCAGGACACGGTGCGCAAAATGGGCATAGACCCCTCAAGGATTAAACCTACCAAGATGACCTTTAAAGGCGTCATACCAGGTGTAGAAGCCAATTGTACAGGCTCAGTTACACTGGAAGTGGTCTTCGGATCCCCGGATAACTTCCGAAGCGAGGAGTTAATCTTCGACATAGTCCCGTTCCGCAGCGGCTATCATGCCTTGCTCAGACGTACCGCATTCGCAAAGTTCAACGCGGTGCCGCACTACGCATACCTCAAGATCAAGATGCCAGGCCCTAGAGGAGTCATCACGGTCAACGGAAACACTGAACGCTCCCTCCGAACGGAGGAACATACAGCGGCTCTCGCGGCAGAAGTACAAAGCAGCCTTTTAAGGCAATTCTCGAGTCCGGCTGCTAAGCGGCCGGACACAGCTAAGCGCGCCCGGAGTAACCTACAACACGACCACCTGGCACGTTCTGAGAACGCGTAGCAGTGCGGCCCTAACCCCATCCCCTGTAAAACATTAAGACAGACCCTTCGCGTACCCCATTACGCTCTGAAGATACCATGGGCATGGGGCAAGGGGATCGACCACGATAAGCCCAGACTGCGGCTCAACCGCACCAGGGGCTCTTAAGTGTGTCGTTTCTTTTTCTTTTCCTTTTATTTTTTACCTACAGGACTCCGTTCGTCAGAGGCCCTGTCCGGCAGCAGACATGCCGAACCCACGATGCAACAGCCAGGGAAGGAGAAAGGCTACAACGAAAACCCAGGTGGTCTCCATCATGAGCATTAAATCTGTTTTATGCATTATTCCGTAGCCTACCCCTGGAGGGGGACATGTTAAACTGTCCCATCCCTTGCTTACCGCACCACTTGTATCGTCCTGCACTTACAACAGTTTTTATTGAATAAAGCAATGCAGCACATTTTTGCTTCTAATTGCATTTCTTTCTTACACATATGTTCATCTGTGACATGTTGCATCCGTACATTTTGGTACGGCTAAATACACCAGGGGCTTATGTTTCCCGCGTTATGGTGTGATAAGTCCGAACACTTTCACAAGTGCGGCACCCCGAACTTATAGCATTATATGCATCGGCTCCGAATCATGTTCTTGGGTCAATAGTTGGGTTTGCCCGGCTCCCATGTTTTGGTACCTTACGTTTCGTTTTATCGGCTAAGGTAGCACTGGGAGAACCACTGCGATTGCGCCCCAGTTGAGCTGGGTTAACGCCTCAGTGGAGAAAGCTAAAACTGACCGTCATGATGAGGCGAGAGCTGGTCGCTGTTCGAGAGGTTCTTTGCGAGTCCCTAAAGACTTATGCCGCTTCGAGCGAGGAGCCGGATTCTGTCCGGCCAAGGCGTGGATAGCGCCCCAAATTCGGCCTTCCGAAAACTAGGGGCTTCACCAAAATTTAAAATTATAGAATTCTATGGCTAAGTGAGAGTGTTCAAGCATTATAAGTCTGGTTGCCTTGTTCGTTGTGTTGAGCGCCTCCCTAGTTGGACCCAAAAATGGGAACAAGAGCGCTCGAGTTTATCCCGAACACCCCAGCACTCGTGGCATGGGGGCTGAAGCCGACGACTTGCCATCTCTTAGATTTGATAAACAGCCGCACAGAAGGTAATATTTTAAATTAACAAGCGTTGCTTAGCGCATATGAACCAAGTTTTCAGCGCACAGGATAACAAAATGCGAGTCTACTCAAATATTACATCTTTGGAGCACTCACCCGCAATAGTGCGGGCGCCCTTAAGCACACTCCTATAATACATCTCGGGCGTGCGATGCTCCTTGCCCTCTGGTGGGGGGTCCGTCACAAGCTTCTGGGCATCCATCTAGCCCCAGTGCACCTTTGCGCGGGCAAGGGCCCGACGCGCACCTTCAATACAGGCGGAGTGCTTGATGACTTCAACCCACGGGCACGCATCCACCAGCCGCCGCACCAGGCCGAAGTAGCTCCCAGGCATGGCCTCCTTAGGCCACAGCCGAACTATGAGGCCCTTCATGGCCTGTTCGGCCACCTTGTGGAGCTCGACCAGCTGCTTCAGCTGGTCGCTAAGGGGCACCGGATGTTCGGCCTCAGCATACTGAGACCAGAAGACCTTCTCCGTCGAGCTCCCCTCCTCGGCCCGGTAGAATGCGGCAGCATCGGACACGCTGCGAGGAAGATCTGCGAACGCTCCTGGAGAGCTCCGAATTCGGGTAAGCGACAGGTAATTAACACTCACATGCTTACTTTGCATGAAAAATGCCTTACCCGCTGCTATTTTCTTTACCGCCTCGATCTCCTGGAGGGCCTTGTAGGCTTCGGCCTTAGCGGCTTTGGCACTCTCAAGAGCCGTTGCAAGCTCAGACTCTCGAGTCTTCGAGTCACGCTCCAGGCTCTCATGTTTCCTCACGAGATCCTGGAGCTCTTGCTGTATCTCTGCCACCCGTGCCTCCTGTTTCTCTCGCTCGGTGCGCTCCGCAGCCACATTGCGTTCGGCCGCGGCCACCGCCTCCTTCAGGGTCGCCACCTCATTAGTGGCCCCTGCAATACCCCAGTTATCCTTGTCATTTTTCTTGCAACCAAATCCTTTTCTGTAAGGTACAATTTTAATAAGGTATTAGTCACCTTCTTTTTCCTCGAGCCGCTTCTTGGCATGGCCGAGCTCGTTCTCGGACCGCTCGAGGTTTTCCTTCAAAGTTTTGACCTTCGCAGTCAGTGCGGCAGAGGTCAGCAGCACAGCCTGCAATCCCATATTGACATATTTTCATGACTCCTGCGTTTATCTTTCTAAAGATCCTCAGTCCGGCTTTTCTTTCCGAACACCAAACCGAGCATCAGGGGCTACTGTCTATGCGGTATCATTTTACATATATTGAAATTCTTACCTCAAAGCCTGTTAGAAGGCTGCTGCAGGCTTCGGTCAGCCCGTTCTTGGCGAGCTGAACTTTCTGAATCACCGCACTCATAACAGTGCGGTGTTCCTCTTCAATAGAGGCGCTATTGAGCGCCTCTAGCAAATTATCCGGCACCTCCGGTTGGACGGAGGCAGCCGGCGTCGCGGTCTTGCCCTTCTTCCGAAGGGGTCGCCCGCCGGACTCCGGAGCCACTATGGGTTTCGAGGCTGAGTCCGGTGCAAAGTCCGGGAGGTTGTCCCGCGACACCTCCGGGGCCCTCTCCTCCTAGTGGATCCCTTCCTGGGATCCCACCTCGGCATCGTCCGCATCACGGGGGGTGGAGGCAGTCGGAAGAGAATCCATATCCGATGCCCCTAAGGACCCACTCGACGAAGTGGGGAGATCATCCTTAGGCGGACTGCAGGGTTGTATGCGGCATTAGAAAGACATAATGTGGCGGAAAACGAAAACCTTGAAGTTATTCGGGAGTCCGGATACTTACGATCTCGCCAGAGGCTTGGCCCTTGGAGGCCAGTCCTCATCGTCGTCACTGGCGTTGGCGGAGCAGTCCGGGGGAAGAGTTTTTCCCCTCTTGGACCCTTCGGCCTCCCTTGTTGGGGAGGCCTTCCTTTTCTTCCCTCCCCCCACTAGGGGAGAGGCTTTCTTCTTCTCCTCCTCGCCTTGGTGGGAGGAGTCGGCCTCGGATTCATCGTCCGATAGCACCTAAAAACGGGAACTCCTCCGAGTCCCCGTGGCCTTCTTCTCCGGCACCACGTGGGGTGCCGAAGCCAGCAGCCCCGTTAGGCGGGCGTCAGCTGGGTCCTCTGGCAATGGGGCCGGACAGATAGCCTGTGCGGCCTTCTTCAGCCAGTCCTGTCAAAGGAAAGGGAGTTTAGATCCCGCATAGAGTCAAACTATGAATAACAAGCGTCCTGTAAAGGACAATATCACTTACCTCGTCAGCTGGACGCTGCGAGCTGAATCCGCGATCTTCGGTAGCGGATGCGGGAGCCTCGGCGCCCTTGAACAGCACCTTCCAGACCTCTTCGTACATAGTGTCGAAGAGCCCATTCAAAGTCTGGTGCTGCGCCGGATCGAACTCCCACATGTTGAAGCCCCGTCGTTGGCACGGGAGAATCCGGCGGATGAGCATGACCTGGACTACGTTGACAAGCTTGAGCTTCTTGTCCACCATCTTCTGGATACAGGCTTGGAGTCCGGTTAGCTCCTCCGAATCCCCCCAGATCCGGCCACTCTCTTTCCAGGAAGTGAGCCGTGTAGGGATACCGGATCTGAATTCGGGGGCCGCTGCCCAATCAGGGTCACGCGGCTCGGTGATGTAGAACCACCCCGATTGCCACCCCTTAATGGTTTCCACGAAAGTACCCTCCAGCCACGTAACGTGGGACATCCTGCCCACCGTGGCGCCTCTGCACTCCGCTTGGCTGCCCTTCACAACCTTCAGCTTGACACTGAAGGTCTCGAGCCACAAGCCGAAGTGGGGCTGGATGCAGAGGAAGGCCTCGCACACGACGATAAACGCCGAGATGTTGAGAATAAAATTCGGGGCCAGATCATGGAAATCTAGGCCGTAGTAGAACATGAGCCCCCGGACAAAGGGATGAAGTGGGAAGCCCAGTCCACGGAGGAAATGGGGAAGGAATACTACCCTCTCATGGGGCCTGGGGTGGGGATGAGCTCTCCCTCGTTGGGGAGCCGATGCGCGATGTCGCTGGACAAGTATCTGGCGCTGCGCAGCTTCTGGATATGCCCCTCCGTAACGGAGGAGGCCATCCACTTGCCTCCCGCTCCGGACATATTTGGAGAAGGTTGAGGTGAGATGTGCGGGCTTGGGCGCTAGAGCTCGAGTTCGCGGAGATGGATAAGCCAAGGAGGAAGAAGGCGCAGGTAAAAGGATTGGATCTTTATCCCCTTATATGGGCGGACGAAAACATGCGTCCCCACTGACCTGATAAAACTCGCTTATCTCCCAAGCGCCGCAATCAATGGCGCGGTTGGGTTACCCACATCTGTATTGATGGGAATCCCGGAATAAGGGGAACACGATCTCTGCTTCGACAAGACGTGCCAAGGAAACCGCCTCGCTAAACGCGCTGAGATGGAACAATAAAAACAATTTGAAGGCTTGGTAGTGGTGTGACGTTACGCCACGAAATACGTCAGCAGATTGAACTTGTGTAATATTATTTCTCTCTACGGTTGTATGTGGAATTTATTTTGCAGAGCCGAACACTATCCTGGTGTTCACAATCTTCTATAAATTATTCGGAGGAGGAACCCGCCTTGCAATGCCGAAGACAACATGCGCGCCGGACTCGTCGTCATTGAAGCCTGGTTCAGGGGCTACTGAGGGAGTCCCGGACTAGGGGGTGTCCGGATAGCCGAACTACCATCATCGGCCGGACTCCAAGACTATGAAGATACAAGATTGAAGACTTCGTCCCGTGTCCGGATGGGACTTTCCTTGGCGTGGAAGGCAAGCTTGGCGATACGGATATGTAGATCTCCTACCATTATAACCGACTCTGTGTAACCCTAGCCCTCTCCGGTGTCTATATAAACCGGATGGCTTTAGTCCATAGGACGAACAACAATCATACCATAGGCTAGCTTCTAGGGTTTAGCCTCCTTGATCTCGTGGTAGATCTACTCTTGTAACCCACATCATCAATATTAATCAAGCAGGACGTAGGGTTTTACCTCCATCAAGAGGGCCCGAACCTGGGTAAAAACATCATGACCCTCGTCTCCTGTTACCATCCGCCTAGACGCACAGTTCGGGACCCCCTACCCGAGATCCGCCGGTTTTGACACCGACAGGTACTATTCGGGATCTTTGCTTCCATGGAACTTGGGCATGGTGAACTTGAGCTTTCCATAGCGTTGCTCTTCATTGTGTTGGGGTCGAGGGTGATGATGACGCTCTTGACATGGAGGATTATCAACCTCATGTTGCTCTTGGCGTGGAGGATTTCCATTTTAGTCTTGTTCTTGAAGAACTTGAGGTTGTGGAGGAGTTTGTCGAGCTTGTGGAGGAGCTTGAGGAACTTGACGATGCACTCTTGCGTGGTAGTTTCGCTCTTGAATTTCTTCGCGAAGTGCTTCCTCTTGATTGCGCCTATCTCGGTTGCGGTTGGCAATGGCTCGACTTGATTCTCCAAGGGCACGTTGCGCTTCAAGTGCTTGAGCTTCTCGTTGTCGTTGTTCTTGACGTTGAGCCTTGGCCTCTTGTTCATCTTGATGTTGTCGCGCTCGCTCTTCCTCTTGGAGACATTGACGTTGTCATTCTTGTGCTTGTGCAAGAGGGACTTGGTTTTGTCGATGATGATGTGCTTGCTCGTCGACTTGCTCTTGTGGATGATTGTCGTGTAGAGGAATGCGAGATGCTTGACGGTCTTGTCGCGCGTCTCGACGTAGAGTGTTCGATGTCGGTGTAATTGAGCCGGAGAAGGTGTCGTCGGTGTGTCGACTCGAGCGGACCCGTCTTGAGTAGGAAGAAGTGGAAGAATGGCGGTTCACCAACAAGGCATGAATCTCATCCTTTCTTGCATCGTTCTCTTTCTTGTGAGTGTCGAGCTTGTTGTCGAAGTAGTCTCTTGTTGGTTGCTCGGAGAGTCGCAAGTCGGTGGCGAGATTGTCGATGCGGTCGCTCATTGCTTGTTGTTCTTGATGCAAAGCTCGTTGTGCACCGAAGAGGTGGCTCTTGGTGACATAGGAAGAGATGTCGTCGTCTTGCTCGATGAAGAGTGGGTTGGTAGAAGAACTTGGCCTATCCACCATTCCAAGAAAATATGTGAGTGGGAGAAAGATAAGAACTTATACCAAATGTACCTTGACCGATGTTGAAGATGGATCAATAATCACTCAATTGTGGAACAAGGAAATAGCACAATTGGTACCAATTCTTGTTGGTTCTCACACCTACACAAGTAAAAGCTTATGGTGGAGCTCGGTTAGGATGGTGGCACAAAATTTGATGCAATTGTTAGTGAGCTTCAATAATGTTGGAAAAGATTCACAAATTTGCAAATGCAACAAGTAGACCAAATAGCAAGATATGGTACACGGAAACACACACGCAAACAGATAAGTGGGGTCGTGCAACCAAGGGATGAGCCAAATGTGGAGACCACGAAAATGCTCTTGTTGCACAACACTAGAGAGACGCTAGTACGATTTCACAATAGGCGTATACGGGACTTGTGCACAACCTACTAGGCAAAAATGCAACGACTTCTATCATGTATGGTATTCCAATGGTATGATCCAAGATGATTGGATATGACAATTTTAATGTAGTATGATGCTATGGTTCTTGCTAATAAGTTCTTTGCTTATATTTCCTTCTTGCTTAAAAGCTTGTTTGGCTCTTTCACTTTTGAGCTCTTTTCTCATGCAAAACTTCACGAACCAAGATAGCAATTGTGTATGCGGTGACAACTTTGTGACACAAAAGATGATACCAAGATATGCACCACTATGATATGGTATGCATGCTATGTGGAGTATGATCACTAATGTGCACAAGTCACGTTGCCGGCAATACTCAAAGGCTAGTCTCAATGGGTAAGCAACGCAAAAGTAAGGCTATGTGGTTATGAATGCAATGGCATGGAATAGATAAAGATGTCATCGAGGTTACCGCTGTGGTAGTCGTTTGTAAACACGGATGGTTGTTGGCGATGACGAGTCCTTGGCGAAGATGAGCGGTGGTGATGTTGATGTCGAACCATACCTATATAGCCGAAAACAATAGGACACGGGAACCACAACTCAAATTCTCAAAGACCAAAACGAGTCAAAATCGTCGTATGTGGTAACAGTAAGCGATGGTGGTTCTTGCGGAAAGCGGTGGTGGGATGCGGAAGTGATGGTGGTATGCGGAAGTATGCGTGGGCATCGGGGCAAAATTTGGTGAAAGGTAGGCGAATAACGGGGCAGCAGATAGAGTTATGCTGACTAGGGCCGGATGTCCGGGCCTGGGAGCCGGATGTCCGGGGCAGCCGGATGTTTGGGGGTCACGGGCCGGATGTCCGGGCTCGGGATCTGTGGACGAAGGCAATGAACTCCGCGGGGGAAAGGCAACTCCGTGGCAAAATTCGGGGGATTTAGTGGATGTAAATTGCGGATAAGATGGGGGAAAGCTAGATCCACACGTGGCAAAGCTAATCCATGGATCAAATCCAACAAAACTTCATCACACCAACAAATCACAAAAAAAATTGGGGCTATTTTTGGTGGGGATTTTTGGATTAGGACGAAAAACAACAAAATCAAGCTAGAAAACAAAGGGTAGGGGCTCCAAAAACATGATCAATGTGGCTCATGATACCAAGAGGATGTAGGGTGGAACCCTAGATGCCCGATCTTTCACGTTTGGAGGGAATCCTACCGAGAACACGAAGAACATGAGGGGAAAACGAGGGGAAACACAAGAGAAATCACTCAACCAACAAGAGAGGATCACACATATGCTAGATCCTCGAAACACAAAGAGATACATGATCCAAATCCAACAAGGGACGATACATAGGGTAACCGGTTCTTCTCCGTGAGGAGGTCTTGAGTTCTTCCCATTAGGGGTCTTGAATCCAAGTGGATCTTCTCCGTAAAGGCACGATCTCTCTCGGAGGAGCAGATCCGGATGGATGAGTTAGGCTCTATCTCACAAATGAGCTATCACAACGCTGACCCTAGAAAGAGGGCGGAGGAGGAGTATATATAGTCTAGGGGGCGAAGGGGTATATGGGCTCGGCCCTTTACACTGTGCACAGACAGGGGTGAACCAAGGTCCGGGCGTCAGGCCGGATGTCCGGGCGCTCGCGAGGCACCGGATGTCCGGGGTGTCGAGCCGGATGTCCGAGCTGACCGGGTTTAGCTTCTGTGATGGGCGCCAGATTTCCGGGGGTTGAGCCGGATGTCTGGCTGCTCGCCGTGCGCCGCATGTCCGGGGCCTGGGCCGGATGTCCGGGGCCTATAGCTTTGGTTGGGCTATGGCTGTGGTAGATGTTCCAGGGGCCAGATGTCCGGGGCTTGGGGCTGGATGTCCGGGTCCTGGGGACTTCTCTGGTTCCTTCCGTCGTTCCTCTTCGTCCATGAACTTGGGGGCTTGACCATCTTCATGTGCATCCTCGGGAGGGTTCTCTTGGTACCTAATCATGCACAACAATCCAGACTTAGGTAGTAGCCATGTCTCGAGAGGATCGTATGAGATATCACTAAGGAAAGAAGTCAACCGTATGAGATATCACTAAGGAAAGAAGTCACCTCGGTCTCGAGAACTCTAGCTCGTGCTCGTGTCAT
This sequence comes from Triticum dicoccoides, assembly GCF_002162155.2. Classification (NCBI taxonomy): domain Eukaryota; kingdom Viridiplantae; phylum Streptophyta; class Magnoliopsida; order Poales; family Poaceae; genus Triticum; species Triticum dicoccoides. The sequence goes on along the minus strand of NC_041385.1, from coordinate 352,749,908 downwards.
AGTTCCTCTTGGCACTTGGTGAGACAATGGTAGGTCCATGGGGATGACCTAGGATGCTTCCCATCAAGAGATTTTAGCCAACGGGTTTGTAACAGTGAGATCCGTGTGTACTTTGCAAATCTGTATGTAATACTGTAGATGCTGCTACTACGCTCCACCTTGGAGCTATTCCAAATGACTGCTCCACTATACATATCCAGTTTGCGACTCAAAGTCATCTGGACCGGTGTCAAAGCTTACATTGACATAACCCTTTACGACGAAATATTATCACCTCCATATTCGATAAACATTTCCTTAGTCCTCTTTAGGTACCTAAGGATAATTTTGACCGCTGTCCAATGATCCACTCCTGGATCACTCTTGTACCCCCTTGCCAAACTCATGGCAAGGCACATATCTGGTAGGGTACACAACATGGCATACATTATAGAACCTATGGCTGAGCCATAGGCAACGACCTTCATCCTTTCTCTTTCTTCTACCATGGTTGAGCTTTGGGTCTTACTCAGCTTCACACATTACAATACATGAAAGAAATCCTTCTTTGACTGATCCATTTTGAAATTCTTCAAAATCTTGTCAAGGTACGAGCTCTATGAAACTCTTATCAGGCATCTTGATGTATCTCTATCGATCTTGATGCCCAATATGTAAGCAATTTTACCCAGGTCTTCCTTTGAAAAACACCTTTCAAACAACCCTTTATGCTTTCCAAAAATTCTACATCATTTCCAATCAACAATATGCCATTCAAATATACTTATTAGAAAAGCTATAGAGCTCCCACTCACTTTCTTGCAAATACAAGCTTCTCCGTAAGTTTGTATAAAACCAACAAATTTGATCACCTCATCAAAGCGTATATTCCAACTCCGAGATGCTTGCACCAGTCCATAGATTGATTGCTGGAGCTTCCATACTATGTTAGCATCCTTAGGATCGACAAAACCATCCGGTTGGATCATATACAACTCTTCCATAGGAAACCCGTGAAGGAATGTTGTGTTCACGTCCATCTGCCAGATTTCATAATCATAAAACACGGCAATTGCTAACATAATTCTAATAGACTTAAGCATCACTACGGGTGAGGAAGTCTCTTGTAGTCAACCCCTTGAACTTGTCAGAAACCCTTTGCGACCAGTCAAGCTTTATAGACAGTGACATTACCGTCGGCGTCTGTCTTCTTCTTAAAGATCCATTTATTCTCAATGGCCTGTCGGTATCAAGCAAGTCCACCAAAGTCCATACTTTGTTCTCATACATGGATCCCATCTCAGATTTCATGGCCTCAAGGCATAGGTTCGTTGTTGTCTAACAACATGACTTCCATGGTAGGATTACCGTACCACTCTGGTGCGAAGCATGTCTTGGTCAACCTACGATGTTCAGTAGTAACTTGATCCGAAGTTTCATGATCATCATCATTAGCTTCTTCTCCAGTTGGTGTAGGCATCACAGGAACTAATTTTTGGGGTCCTACTCTCCAATTCGAGAGAAGGTACGATTAGCTCATCAAGTTCTAGTTTTCTCCCACTCACTTCTTTCGAGAGAAACTCCTTCTCTGGAAAGGATCCATTCTTGGCAACAAAGACTTGCCTTCGGATGTGTGATAGAAGGTATACCCAATTGTTGCTTTAGGGTATCTCATGAAGATGCACTTTTCTGCTTGGGGTTCAAGCTTATCAGGCATAAGTATCGCATCCCCAAATTCTAAGAAACGATAGGTTTCTTGCCAAACCATAATTTGTAAAGAGTCGTCACAACAAATTTAGGTGGAGCCCTATTTAAAGTGAATGTGACTGTCTTTAATGCATAAACCCAAAACGATAGTGGCGTATCGGTAAGAGACATCATAGAACGCACCATATCCAATAAAGTACCATTACGATGTTCATACACACCATTACACTATGGTGTTCCAGGTAGCATGAGTTGTGAAGCAATTCCAGATTGTCTTAAATGTGAGCCAAACTAGTAACTCAAACATTCACCTCCATGATCTGATCGTGGAAATTCTATTTTCTTGTTACGATGATTCTCCAATTCACTCCAAAATTCCTTGAACTTTTCAAATGTTCCAGACTAGTGTTTCATCAAGTAAATATACCCACAACTCAAATCATACGCGAAGGTAAGAAGATAACAATATCAACTGCGTGCTTCAATACTCATCGGAACACATACATCAGTATGTATTATTTGCAATAAGTCACTTGCATGCTCCATTGTTCCAGAAAACGGGGTTTTAGTCATGTTTCCTATGAGGCATGGTTCACATGTTTCAAATGATTCATAATCAAGTGATTCCAAAAGTCCATCAGCCTGAAGTTTCTTCATGCGCTTTACACCAATATGACCTAAGCGGAAATGCCACATGTATGTGGTACTAGCATCATTAACTTTGCATCTTTTGGCATCAAAATTATGAACATGTGTATCACTAGATCGAGATTCAACAAGAATAAACCATTCACATTGGGTGCATGACCATAAAAGGTATTGTCCATATAAATAGAACAACCATTATTCTTTGACTTTATTGAATAACCATCTCACAATAAGCAAGATCCAAATATAATGTTCATGCTTAACATAGGCACCAAATAACAATTATTTAGGTTTAAAACTAATCTCGAAGGTAGATGTAGAGGAAGCATGCTGACGGTGATCACACCAACCTTTGAACCATTTCCGACGCGCATCATCACCTCGTCCTTAGCTAGTCTCCGTTTACTCCGTAGCTTCTGGTTTGAGTTACAAATAAGAGCAACCGAACCAGTATCAAATACCCAGGCGCTACTAAGAGCACTAGTACGGTACACATCTATACCATGTATATTAAATATAGCTTTGTTGACGTTGCCAGCCTTCTTTTCTGCCAAGTACTTAGGGCAGTTCCGCTTCCAGTGACCATCCCCTTGCAATAGAAGCACTCAGCCTCAGGTTTGGGTCCAGACTTGGGCTTCTTCACGGGAGCGGCAACTGCCTTGCCATTCTTCTTGAAGTTCCCTTTCTTTCCCTTGCCTTTCTTGAAACTAGTGGTTTTATTGACCATCAATACTTGATGTTCTTTCTTGATTTCTACCTCCGCGGCCTTAAGCATTGCGAAGAGCTCAGGGACATCTCCATCTCTTGCATGTTATAGTTCATCACAAAGCCTTTGTAGCTTGGTGGCAGTGACTGGAGAACTCTATCAATCGCTACTTCATCCGGAAGATTCAGTCCCAACTGATTCAAGCGGTTGTAGTACCCAGACATCTTGAGGACGTGCTCGCTAACAGAGTTGTTCTCCTCCATCTTGCAGCTAAAGAACTTGTTGTAGGGTGAAACCTTAAGACGGATCATTTCACACTTGGAGGGGGAAAAGGGGTGAACACCAAGAACACAAAGAGGAATTCACTTCAACCAAACCCAATCACACATCCACTAGAATAGCAAACACATAGATCCACAAGATTACAAGTATGATAAAAGGAAACAAGCACGAGGTAAGGTTCTTACCACTCCTAAGGAGGTGAGGTCTTGATGATAGTCTTCTCCAAGAGGAGGTCTTGAAATCCACAAGTGGATCCTCTCCTAAGAGGTCTAGATCTCAAATGGAGTGGTAGAAGGAGCAAAGCTCTCAAATATCTCACATATACTTTGCTAAGTTTAAACATAACCTTGGGTACGGAATATATAGGCTCGAGGGCAAAGTGGATGAAGGGGAGGTCCAAAACACGATCTTAGCCGGCCATCCTGTAGGGCCCATGCGCATGGGGTGCTACAGCCGTAGCTCCATGTGTAGCCCGTGGGAACGGGGTCTCGGGGGCCCGTGCGCACGGGGTCGCCTGGGACTTCCTGTCCTGCTCCTTTGGTACTCCTTCTTCTTCCTCAAGTTCTTGGGGGGCTTCTCCTACTCCTTGGTGATGCTCCTTAGCTGCTTGGGGGTGTTCCTCCTTGTACCTAATGATACATAGTGCATTTTGGTGAGGTAGCACCCAAGTTCCATTCTTGTCCATATGCATGTCAAGTAGGAAGGAGTTCACCTCGGTTTCCATTGCGCGTGCTCGAGCTCTTGTCATAGGCCCACGTGGTGCTTGATGTGTTGGTGTAGAGTCCATTGGGATGATGGAAGGATGCTCCACATCATCTCCCCCCTGGAGAGATCCGTCCGCGGATCATGATCTTCATCACCATGGTACTTGGCCAAGTCCTTGACATTGAAGATGTCGCCTATGTTGTACTTGTCACGTGGGATGTCGATCTTGTAGGCGTTGTCATTGTAGCATGATAGCACCTTGAAGGGTCCATAGGCTCATGGTAGTATCTTGGACTTGCGCTCATTGGGGAAGCGGTCCTTGCGAAGATGAAGCCATAGGAGATCTCCCGGTTGGAATACCATTGGTGTCTTGTTGATGTTGAGTGTGGCGATGCAATGTAGTTGACGCTTGATAGTTTCCCTTGTATATTCATTCATCTTATTGAGAAAGCTTGCCCTTGCACTTGCATCCATGTTTGTGCATTCTTGAAGTGGAAGAGGTAGAATGTCCAATGGGGACAATGGGTTGAAGCCGTAGACAACCTCGAAGGGGGACTTGCCGGTAGTAGAGTGTCGTGCTCGATTGTAGGCGTACTCGGCGATGGGTAAGCATTCCTCCCACTCCTTGATGTTCTTCTTTATCAACACACATAGGAGAGTAGATATCATCCGGTTGGTGAGTTTCGCTTGGCCATCGGTTTGGGGATGATAGGCCATCGAGAATAGTAGCTTGATGCCGAGCTTGGCGCATATTGTCTTCCAAAACAAGCTTAGGAACTTGACGTCGTGGTCCGGCACAATGGTCCTTGGCACTCCATGCAACCTCAAGATTTCCCTACAAAAGAGATTTGCAACATTTGAAGGATCGTCTATATTATTGCATGGGATGAAATGTGCCATTGTTGAGAATCGGTCCACAACAACAAATGTGGAATCCATTCAATTTGGAGTCCTAGGCAAACCAAGCATGAAATCCATACTAATATCCTCCCATGGTTGATGTGGAACTATAAGTGGCATATGTAAACCATGAGATTGAGACTGTGACTTAGCTTTGCGGCATGTACAACATTTGTTGGTGAAGCGTGCCATTGTCAGATTCCGGGCTCCGCTGACCCAAGAAAGGTTCGAACTCAGGGGCGTGTGCGAAGAACTCAACCTCTCAAGCCGATTGATCCGCCACTCTCACGACCTAGATCGATGAACAAGAAGGAGAAAGACACGACAATTTACCCAGGTTCGGTCCACCTTGCGGTGTAAAACTCTACTCCTGCTTTGTGGTGGATTAGACTCGCGGGGGGATGAGGATGAACTAGTACAAGTGGAAGAACAGCCCGAGGAGGTTTGTTCTTGTGATGAGCTCTTAGAGATTTGATGAGCTGACCACCCGATGCTTTCTACGGTGGTGGCTAGGCTATATTTATAGTGGCCTTGGTCCTCTTCCTCCAAAACTTAGGCGGGAAGGGATCCCACAACGGCCAAATTTGAAAGGGGACAAGAAGTACATCTGATCCTGATGAAAGGTGGTCTTCGCCTGCAAAGCTTTTGGTTGTGACATCATGGTGGGCTCGGTGATGACATCCACCCTGCCGTTCTGGCGGTCCTGGTCTTGTTGCACGCAAATAGTAACCTTTGGCCGATTCCTTGGGACTCCGCACCCATGCTTGCCTCCTTTGCACCAAAGAGGAAACCTGATGCTCAACACCCGCTGGCGCGTGCCTGGCCTTGGCCATCATGGCTGATGTCATTTCAGCCTTGTGAGGCTGGGTCTTGCATAGAAATCTACGCCCGTCAGGAGGCTACATGAGGAGGCCGCACCCTCAGGAGGTCTTGATGTCGTCCGCCTCACAAAGCTTGGCCCCTCGCGAGGGTCTTGTCTTGTCGTGTTTGAAGATGGCCGTACAAGGCCGTTGATGGAACCATGCTGTGGGCTGCAGGTAGGCAAGTCTGGGTACCTTGGTTCCTAGAACACTGACAGAAGCCCCGGGCCCAAGGCGTGCTCGCACTTGGCTTCGAGGCGAAGCCAAAAGGCAAGTGCGGAACATGACGGGCCCCAATCGCCTGCAGACCGAGCCGGCGCGTGGCGCTTGATGGGACGTGGGCACCTCCGCTTCCCCACACTGCCACGACAACCGTTCGACTTGACAATTGCCTGCTGCATGCAGAAAAAATCATCATTACTTGAGATCGTGGGAGGCCGATGATTTACCTTCTCCTAGCTATAAATGGGGGGAGCAGGCGAAGCCCCCTTCCCTTCTTCGTCTTCTTGCTCCTTGCTTCTCCCTCCTCTTGCTCTTCCATCTTGCCAGAGCATCCATGGCGCCGACGAGGAGGTTCTTGGCTGCGGAGAAGGGAAAGGCTCCAAGGAGGGGCCGGACTCGCCCACACCCAAGAGGGGCAGCGGTCGCCCTCGTAAGCACGATGTGACACCGACTGTGGCTCCCCACGGGCGTGGGTGCCCACTCTCCAAGGCTGGCACTGCCTCCGGTGGTCTTATGGGCACGTCTTCCTGTGGTGGGAGCCGTCGCGGTCAGGGGAGCCGCTGTGAGGGGGTGAGGCACGCGGTGGCCATACGGCTACCACGGCCATGATCCCTCTCAACCGACTCTCCCCCGGAGTTCATGGTGTGGGCGGAGAAGCCTACAAGCGCCTAGCTCTAGCTCCCGCACGCTTCTTCGCGGGCGCGCTACCGGCTGGGGGACCTGGTGGCTTCTGGCTTCAGGCTGATGGCTGCAGCAGCAAGGCCTTGTGGGTGGAGGCCGAGGCCACGACTGCCGGCAACATGTTCCTTAACCGCGGGTGGCAGTCATTCGCCCGCGCACGCGACCCGCGCGGGAGGTGCACCCTCCACTTTAGGTACGATGGTGTCGCGACCCTCTACGTGAGGATCTTCGGGGAGGATGGCCTGCGCGTTGGGTGCTTCCCGGAGAGCAACAGCGACGACGACAGCGACGGTGACGGCAAATGAAGGGGGGGTCGTCGCTAGTGATGACCTCGCCCTTGGCGATGGTCGTGCCGCCTCCAGCAGGGGCGGCTTCTCCATGGAAAGCTCCTGCGACAACGACTCCGACGAGCCACCGAGCTGCCGAGGCCGGACCAGGAGGGGAGACGAGCTGCGGCACCGCCACGCCCCGGTGAAGCAAGAGGAGGGATCCGAGTGAGCCCGAGTGCAGCCGGAGCCGGACGTCAGGAGCTGACGTCGATGTGGACCTGCTTTTGCTTCATTTTTTCTTTTCCTTTCTGCTGTAAAAAGAAGTAGGAGGCCCTACTAGGGCGTGTAATGGATTATGGCGCTTGCACCGTTAAGCTATTATTTCCATGCCTCCTCCTGATACTCGTGTTGCCATTGATTGTAGTTGGGATAACTTATCTTACAGTTTCTGTGATGAACTTCCGCCCCGCAGGAGCGCTCCTCGTTGAGGGGTGGCCTAGTGGTCAGCAGGCTTCAGGAGGGGGGGGGGCTCCCATAGCTGTAGAACTAGGAGGCCCCGGAGGCGCAGTGCCCGTGAGCTCGCTCGAGAGTGTCACGCGAGGACAGATACACCAGAGGGCTAGGGACTGAGACTTTGGCGAGGTGTGCTCGCGGGCAAGCCCGAAGCGGGCACACCTGCGTAGCCCGCGGGACGTGCGAGGAGGAGCGACGGGCATCTGCCACTCCTCCTGAGGCAAAGCTTGAGAGAATCGAACGAGGCAAGAAGAAAAAATCCCAACCCTAAAGAAGAGACGCTAAAACTCCAAATTCCATTCAAGAAGTCGCAAATCAGATACAGAAAGCAAGCGAAAGAACATCCACGTCTGGCACCTATACTAGTCTTCTCACCAGTGTGGAGCTAAGTGCTGCCACTAGGACGTGGGAGGGAGCCCCCGTGAGGCCCAAGGGTGGCGCTCAGGAGACTCCGAGGCGTGTACAGCCCCAACTCATTATTACGTAAGAGTGTCATGAGCGGAGACCTTCACAGGCGCAATCCTTCTTTATGGGTGAAACTTCCGGAGGTGCTGGATGTTCCAGGCATTCTGGATGGGGACCCCGTCCTGCGTCTCCAGGTGCGCGGCGCCAGGCCTGGAGACGCGGGCGATCCTGAATGGGCCCTCCCACATGGGATAGAGCTTTTGAAGCCCTTCCCTAGAGAGCACCCGCCTCAAGACAAGGTCACCCACCTCGACGGTCCTGGAATGGATGTTGCGACAGTGGTACCGCCGCAACGCCTGCTGGTACCTCGTAGCTCGGAGCGAGGCTTGGCGACGATGTTCCTCCCCCAACACGAGGTCAATCTCCCGCGCGGCGTCCTGATGCGCCTCGCCGAATGCCAGAACCCGCAGGGAGCGATGCCTGACCTCGTGAGGGAGGACCGCCTCGGCTCTGTAGACGAGGAAGAATGGGGTCTCGTCTGTATGCTTGGTCGCGATGGTGCGGATGGACCACAACACGGACGAGAGCTTGTCGAGCCAGCCTCTGCTGCAGGCCTCGAGCTTTTTCTTGAAGCTTCTTGCCTTGAGGCCCCTTAAGACCTCCGCATTGGCGCGCTCGGCCTGGCGATTGCTCCGTGGGTGCACCACCGAAGCGTAGCATATCTGCGTTCCAAGTTTAGCACAGTATGTTTTAAAGAGGTTGCTCGTGAACTGGGAGCCGTTGTCAGTGATGATGCGGCTGGGCACCCCGAAGCGGCTTATGAGGCCCTTGATGAACTTGACTGCAGAGCCGACTGGGATGGTACGGATAGCTTCCACCTCCGCCCACTTGGTGAACTTGTCGATAGCGGCGTAGAGGTAGTGGTAGCCCCCGGACGCTCGAGGGAACGAGCCCAAGATGTCCAACCCCCAAACCGCGAATGGCCACGAGAGCGGGATGGTCTGGAGGCCCTGAGCGGGCTGATGGATCTGCTTAGCATGGAATTGACAGGCTTCACAAGATATTACCAATTCAGTGGCGTCGTTAACTGCTATGGGCCAGTAGAACCTGCTGCAGAACGCCTTGCCCACGAGGGTGTGTGATGAAGAGTGATGCCCACAATCCCCACCGTGAATGTCGGCCAACAGCTCGCACCCCTGCTCCTTGGAGATGCACCACAGGGAGACGTCGTTCGGGCGCCTTTGGTAAAGCTCACCGTCCTGGATGCAGTATGCGGTGGCCTGGTGGGCCACCCGCTCTGCATCCTCTTCCTTCTCCGGCAGGGTGCCCTAAAGCAGGTACGCCTTGAATTCCTTGGTCCAGCACCCCTCCTAAGGCTCAAGCGCGAGGAGCAGGCGGGCCCTTGAGGCCGGGCCATAGGTCGGGTCACCCGTGGTGGGTGCCATGGGCAGCTCCTCCCGAGGCAGCGCTGGCTCGACAATGGGGGAACTGCCAATGGCCTGAAGAGCCGCTCCTTGAAGACGTTGGGCTCCTGGGGGAGGCGTCGGGACACACTCTTGGTGATGTCGCTTGCCTCCTTATTCATGCCACGTGGCACGTGCTGCAGTTCCAAACCTAAGAATTACTTCTCAATTTTGTGTACCTCCTCAAGGTATGCCTCCATGTGCTCGTCCTTCAGTGTGTACTCCTTGTTGGAGAAGTTAATGAGGAGCTGGGAGTCGCCTGACCCCGCAGGGCAACTGCGGCTCTGATCCCGGCGATCAGGCCCTCAAATTCAGTGATGTTGTAGGAGACCTTCTCCCCGTACTAGAAGCAGAGCTGCACGGCATAGCAGAGCTTGTCTTGGGTGGGCGATATGAGCATGGCTCCAGCCCCCGCGCCCTGATGCGCGAATGCACCATCGAAGTACATGACCCAGCCATCAGGCGCTTCATCGCCTGGGGCAAGAGAGCGATCCTCGCCCATTTCTTGACCTGGCGTGTCAGTCCATTCAGCCGCAAAGTCAGCGAGGGCTGCGCCCTTGACGACTCCGGTCGTGCTGAATTCCAGATGAAATGCTTGCAATTCAATGTTCCATTTGACGACCCTTCCTGCGGTGTTGGGGCTTTGGAGCACCCTCTCCAGGGGATAGGCTGAGACGTCATTGATAGGGTGGCCTTGGAAGTAGTGGCGCAGCTTCCTGGAAGCGACAAGCAGTGCGAGAAGGAGCTTCTACGGCATGGGGTAACACGCTCGCGCGTCATGCAATACGGTGCTGACGAAGTAAACGGGATGCTCGATGAGGGAGGAAGTGTCCCCTGAGTCCTGTTCCTCTTGAAGTTATGGAGTCTCAGGAGTCCTGTCTTCTGTTGCTTCAGGGGCTCCGACCTCAGGAGCCCCATCTCCCTATGGTTTGGTCGCGGCCTCAGGTGCACCATCCTAAGGTCATGGCATCTTGGATGGGTGTGTGGTTCCGCGCCACACACCCTTGGCGGCATGCTCCTCGCAGACCGCCATCAGCGCTGCGCTGGCTGAGTGTGGCGTGGCGGCTAGGTAGAGCACCAGAGGCTCGAGCGGGCGAGGCACCACCATCACCGGTGGGCTAGTGAGGTACTTCTTGAGGTCTTGGAAAGCCGCGTTAGTTTCTGGAGTCCATTCGAATGGGCCCTTCCTCTTCATCAGCTTGAAGAAAGGGAGGGCGCGCTCGCCTAGCTTGGAGATGAAGCACCCAAGCGAGATCATGCAGCCTGCCAGCTTCTGCATTTCCTTGAGAGTTTGAGGCGGGCTCATCCTTTCTATTGCCTTGACCTTCTCTGGGTTGGCCTCAATTCCTCTGTGCGACACCAGGAACCTCAACAGCTTGCCAGACAGGATACCGAATACGCACTTCTCAGGGTTGAGCCGCAGCTTCACCTCGCGCCGGTTGGCGAACGTCTCCTCCAGATCTCCAACAAGGATTCTTGCTTCCCGAGATTTGAGCACTATATCATCGACGTAAGCCTCTTCATTTCTCCTGAGCTACTTGCCAAAAGCGATGTGCATCAAATGTTGGAAGGTTGCTTCGGCATTGCACAACCCAAACGGCATGCATGTGTAGCAATACACCCCACACGGGGTCAAGAAAGCCGTCTTCTCTACATCTTCCACCGCCATCTTGATTTGATGATTGCCTGAGAAGGCGTCCAGGAATCTCAGTAGATGGCACTAGGCAGTGGAGTCAATGATTTGTTTGATGTGAGGAAGAGGGAATGGATCCTGAGGGCAAGCTTTGTTTAGGCTCGTGAAGTCAACGCACATGCGCTCTTTCCCGCACTCTTGGGGACGAAGACTAGGTTTGCTAACCACTCCGGGTGCCGAACTTCCCGGATAACGCCGGCATCCTGTAGCTTGTGGGTCTCCTGCACGATGAACAACTACTTCTTCGGGGCTTGCCACCACGCCTTCTATTTAGAGGGGTGCGTGTGGGGGCACACCAAGGTGGTGTTCGATCACCCCCGTGGGACGCTTACCGGTTCTATTGCTTGCCAGGCAAATACATCCTTGTTCGCATGGAGGAAGCTGACCAGCGCCTCCTCTTGGTCCAGGGGGAGGCCAGCGCCTATGGTGAAGGTAGCTCCTGACTTCATGCCCTCGTCGGCCGGTACTTGCTTCATCTTGGCCCGGTCTTGGGAGAACAATGACTTCTTCTTCGTCGGGGCAGCCCCCAGGCCCTCCGGAACGCTCCCCGCATCTGGCTGCATGGCCGCCATGGCCTTGAAGGTGAGTCCAAGAGCCATTAGTGCATCCCCAGTGTCTCCCGCCACGGTGAGGACACCGCTGCTTCCCGGCATCTTAATGACATTGTAGCCGGGGTGAGTCGCTGCCCTGAACTTGGCAAGGGCCGGGTACCCAAGGATGTCGTTTTACTGAAGCCCGATGAGCACGACGTCGAAGTCGATGAGCTCGATGAGGTAGTTGTCACGCGTTCCGAAGGTGATGGGGAGGCGAATCTGCCCCACGGGGCAGGTGGAGCCGCCGACCACTCCAGAAAACGGCTTGGTGGGGAGGAGTCGGTCATGAGGCACGTGAAGCAGGCCGAACGCCTCCATAGAGAGGACATTGAGGCCGGCACTGCCATCAAGGAGGGTCTTGGTAACCGCTACGTTGCAAATGGTGGGGGTGCAAAGCATGGGCAGTGCACCGGCGCCGGCCGTGGTTTTGGGGTGATCTCTGGAGTCGAAGGTGAGGTCAGCCTGGGGCGCTAGCCATCCCGGAGGGGCCCCTCGTAGGGACGGAGAAGCCCCCATCTGACGGAAAAATTGCTTGGCGTGGCGGTTTGAAGCTGGCGCCTTCGATCTGCCGAGGATGTTCACAACGGCGTGGTGCGTCGGAACCACGAAGCGTGCGGCGAACAACTCGCACAGCTCCTCCCATGAAGCCACTTAGGACTCCGGTAAGTTGAGCAGCCAGATGCGAGGCATGCCCGTGAGTGCCATAGGGAGCCAATTCGCCATGGCCTTGCCGTCTCCGCCCGCCGCCCAGATGGCCTCCTCGTATGCCTCGAGAAATTGCACAGGGTCCACCGCGCCATTGTTGAGCGGCGGTAGCTTTGGCCTGAACTTTGGAAGCCACCGCACCTGTCGCAAGGTGGGGGAAAGGCCCGGAAACCCGTGACACCTCCGAACGCGGCCGGTGGACAAGCAGAAGGAGCGGCGCCCACCATGGAGATCGAGCGACGACCGTGCAGCATGGTTGATGAAGAGGCCGACCTCCGACACACCCCTACCTGGCGCGCCAAATGTCGGATTCCAGGCTTCGCTGACCCAAGAAAGGTTCGAACTTAGGGGCATGTGCAAAGAACTGAACCTCTCAAGCTGATCGATCCGCCGCTCTCATGACCTAGCTCGATGAACAAGAAGGAGAAAGACACGACAGTTTACCCAGGTTCGGGCCACCTTGCGGTGTAAAACCCTACTCCTGCTTTGTGGTCGATTAGCCTCGCGAGAGGCTGAGCATGAACTAGTACAAGTGGAAGAACAACCTCAGGAGGCTTGCTCTTGTGATGAGCTCCTGGGGATTTGATGAGCTAATCACCCGAAGCTTTCTACAGTGGTGGCTAGGCTATATTTATAGTGGCCTTGGTCCTCTTCCTCCAAAACTTAGGCGGGAAGGGATCCCACAATGGACAAATTGGAAAGGGGACAAGAAGTACATCTGATCCCGACGAAAGGTGGTGTCTGCCTGCAAAGCTTCTGATTGTGATGTCGTGGTGGGCTCGGCGATGACATCCATCCTACCGTTCTGGCGGTCCTGGTCTTGTTGCACGCAAATAGTAACCTTTGGTCAATTCCTTGGGACTCTGCACCTGCGCTTGCCTCCTTTGCACCAAAGAGGAAACCTGCTGCTCTGCGCCCGCTGGCGCGCGCCTGGCCTTGGTCGTCATGACTGATATCGTTTCAGCCTCGTGAGGCTGGGTCTTGCATAGAAATATCCGCCCGTCAAGAGGCTACATGAGGAGGCCGCTCCCTCAAGAGGTCTTGATGTCGTCCACCTCGTGATGGCCCCTCGCGAGGGTCTTGTCTTGTCGTGATTGAAGATGGGTTGTACCAGGCTGTCGATGGAGCCACGCTGTGGGCTGCAAGCAGGCAAGCCTGGGTACCCTGGTTCCTAGAATGCCGACAGCCACGTTGTGGAACATCTTTGGCCAAAAGTACTTGAATGAGAGTGTGGGAAAGGTCTTGTCGAGCCCAAAATGTCCCATAAGTGCTCCGACATGGGCCTCTTGCAAAAGTAACAAATGAAGCAAGGTATACAAAGCTTGTTAGTGCACATAAGGTAGCCATTCTTTAAGTAATAGTTCTCCCAACAAGTGTTAGCAACACATTTGGCATAAGGAATCACAAACATAGGATCATGTGCATAAAGATCTTTAACATGCTCCAAGCCAATAACATTCAACTCGAGTTGATTAACTAACATGCATTTGCGGGAAAGAGCATCAACCACTAAATTTTCTTTACCCTTAATGTACTTGATCACATAAGGAAAAGATTTAATAAATTCACTCCATTTAGCATGCCGTTTCTTCATCCTGGTTTGACCTTTAAGGTATTTAGTGTCTCATGATCGGTATGTATGACAAATTCATGTGGGCGAAGGTAATGCTCCCAAACATGCAATACTCGCACTAAAGCGTACAATTCTTTGTCATAGATGGGATAGTTAAGCTGAGAACTAGAGAGTTTTTCACTAAAGTATGCAATGGGTCGCTTTTCTTGCATTAAAACTCCACCAATTCCATTACCACTAGCATCACAATGAACCTCAAAGGTTTTGTTGAAATTAGGTAATGTGAGAATTGGGGCATGTGTAAGAAAAGATTTGAACTCATCAAATGCGGTAGATTGAGATGGTCCGCGAACAAAGGGTGCATTCCTTACTAAAAGCATGCAACGGTGCGACAATAGTGCTAAAGTCTTTCACAAAGCGATGATAAAAACCCGCTAGACCAAGGAAACTACGCACTTGTTGCAAATTAGTGGGTTGTGGCCAAGTTTTAATTGCTTCAATTTTAGACTCATCAACATGAACACCCTTGGAAGACACAACAAAGCCCAAGAAAACAATCTTGTCAACACCAAATGTTCATTTTTCCGTATTGGCATAAAGACGCTTTTTTCTAAGAGTTTGCAAAACGACCCTAAGATGATCTACATGTTCTTTGAGGGATTTGCTAAACACAAGAATATCATCAAAGTATACCACAACAAATACACCAATTTAAGGACAAAGCACATGCATAACACATGAAAGTACCAGGTGCTTCCGATAAACCCATAGGCATAACAAGCCACTCATACAAACCAAATTTTGTTTTGAAAGCAGTTTTCCATTCATCACCTTCTTGTATGCGGATTTGATAATAACCACTTTTAAGATCAATTTTTGAGAAAATGGTGGCGCCGCTAAGCTCATCTAGCATATCATCAAGGCGTGGAATGGGATGCCTATAGTGAGCGGTGATAACATTTATGGGTCTATAATCGAAACACATGCGAAAACTACCGTCTCTTTTTGGCACAAGAATGACCAGTACGTGATGTGTGCTAGAACTACGTCGGTATTTCCCCAAAGAGGAAGGGATGATGCAGTATAGCGACGGTAGGTATTTCCCTCACTGATGAGACCAAGGTTATCGAACCAGTAGGAGAACCTCCTCACACCACGTAAACAACACCCGCAGACAAATAACAAATATTCGCAACCCGACATGTTAAAGGGGTTGTCAACTCCTTTCAGGTACGACGCCTCAAGATAGGCAAATAACGTGAGGTAAAAGTGGTATATATGATAAATAGATCGCGGAACAAATAAATTGTAGCAAGGTATTTTTTGTATTTTTGGTTTAATAGATCCGAAAATAAGTGCAAAGGAAAATAGATCGCAAAGGCAAATATGATGAAAAGAGACCCGAGGGCCGTAGGTTTCACTAGTGGCTTCTCTCAAGAAAAATAGCCAACGGTGGGAAAACTATTACTGTTGGGCAATTGATAGAACTTCAAATAATCATGACGATATCCAGGCAATGATCATTATATAGGCATCACGTCCAAGATTAGTAGACCGACTCCTGGGTACATCTACTACTATTACTCCACACATCAACTGCTATCCAGCATGCATCTAGTGTATTAAGTTCATGGAAAAATGGAGTAATGCAATAAGAACGATGACATGATGTAGCCAAGATCTATTTATGTAGAAATAGACCCCATCTTGTTATCCTTAATAGCAATGATACGTACATGTCGTTTCCCCTTCTGTCACTGGGATCAAGCAACATAAGATCGAACCCATCACAAAGCACCTCTTCCCATTGCAAGATAAATAGATCAAGTTGGCCAAAAAAACCAAATACCAGAGAAGAAATACGAGTCTATAAGCAATCATGCATATAAGAGATCAAAGAAGACTCAAATAACTTTCATGGATAAAAACATAGATCTGATCATAAACTCAAAGTTCATCGGATCCCAACAAACACACTGCAATAAGGCTTACATCATATGGATCTGCAAGAGACCATTGTATTGATAATCAAGAGAGAGAGAGAGAGAGGAATCCATCTAGCTACTAACTACGGACCCGTAGG
Organism: Triticum dicoccoides; assembly: GCF_002162155.2. NCBI lineage: Eukaryota > Viridiplantae > Streptophyta > Magnoliopsida > Poales > Poaceae > Triticum > Triticum dicoccoides. The sequence continues at coordinate 352,733,921 of NC_041385.1, read as the reverse complement.
TCTACAAAGAACTACTCACGCATCATCGGAGATGCACCAATGGAAGTGGTGAACCCCTTCGTGATGGTGTCTAGATTGGATCTGGTGGTTCTGGACTCTGCGGCAGCTGGAATTGATTTTTGTCAAATCCCCTAGGGCTTATGGAATATTGGGGTATTTATAGAGCAAAGAGGCGGTTCAGGGGGCACCCGAGGTGGGCACAACCCACCTGGGTGCGCCTGGCGCACCCTGGTGGGTGCTGCCCTCCTCGAGGCACCCCCAGGTGCAGCCCTGGCCCACTAGATGTCTTTTGGCCCAAAAAAATCCTCAAAAAGTTTCGTTGTGTTTGCACTCCGTTTGGTATGATTTCCTGCGATGTAAAAAAGATGCAGAAAACAGCAACTGGCACTAGGCACTATGTTAATAGGTTAGTACTAAAAAATGATATAAAATGACTATAAAATGATTGTAAAACATCCAAGAATGATAATATAACAGCATGGAACAATAAAAAATTATAGGTACGTTGGAGACGTATCAGCATCCCCAAGCTTAATTCTTGCTCGTCCTCGAGTAGGTAAATGATAAAAACAAAATTTTTGATGTGGAATGCTGCCTAACATGTTCATCACATTTGTTCTCTTTATAGCATGGACATTTGGACTTTTATATGATTCAAAGCAATAGTCTAGTTTTGACATGAAGACTTTAATACTCAAGCATACCAACAAGCAACCATGTCTTTCAAAATATCAACACTAAAGCAAGTTGTCCCTAGCCCATTATGCTCAACCATTAATCCATTCATGAAACACACTCGAATATTAGCTACACCCAATGCTCATATACAATCATAGTGCCCCTTAGTTGGTGCTTTATAAGAGAAGATGGAGACTCAAATTCAAAATAAAAATCGCATAAGTAAAAGAAGGGCCCTTCGCGAAGGGAAGTAGGGATTTGTAGAGGTGCCAGAGCTCAAAGCTTAAATTGAGAGACAAAAACATTTTTGAGAGGCATACTTTTCCCACCAACAAAAATGACTTAGAGATCCCAACACTTTCCATGCTAGATACATCATAGGCGGTTCCCGAATAGAAAATAAAGTTTATTCCTTTTTCCACCATTACTTTCACTTTCCGTGGCTAGCCGAATCCACGGTTGCCCTCCATACCAACACTTCCCAAGGAATTTATTATTTGACAACATAAAGTAAATTCATTTTTCATTTCGGGACTGGGCATCCCTAACACCTTTGCCACCTCATGAGAATATCACATCTAGCATGGAAAATGTTGGTCACCCTTCACCGCCTCGCGAGTGGTAGAGCACACAAAAGAGAAAATTATTTTCATAATTAGAGATGGCACATGCAAATTTGCTTAGAACGACATGGAAATACCGCATATAGGTAGGTATAGTGGACTCATAAGTCAAAACTGGTTTAAAGGGTTTTGGACGCACAAGTAGTGATCATACTTAGTGCAAAATGAAGGCTAGCAAAAAGATTGAGAAGCGACCAACCAAAAAGCGAAAAATCTCGTATCCAAGCATTAAGCATAAGTAACACCGAATAATGCACCACAAGTAGGATATAAATTTCATTGTATAACTATTGACTTCGTGCTTGCGTAGGGAATCACAAACCTTAACATCAATATTCTTACTAAAGCACAATTACTCGTCAACATGACTCACATATCACATCATCATATCTCAAAACCATTACTAAGAATCAAGTTTGTTTTGTCCAATGATCTTCATGAAAGTTTTTATTATATCCTCCTTGGATATCTATCACTTTGGAACTATTTTCATATGTTTCTTTTGATAGGCTCAAACAAATGTAAGTGAAGAACATGAGCATAATTTTTTCTTTCTCTCTAAATAATCTGAGTGAAGCAAGAGAGAATTTTTGAAAATTTTACTAACTCCCAAATACATCTAAGTGAAGCATGAGAGCATTTCTTCAAAAATAACAAAGAACACCGTGCTCAAAAACATATAAGTGAAGCACTAGAGCAAAGCCATGGCTCTAAAAATTTAAGTGAAGCATAGGAGCAAGCATAACATAATTTTTGGCTCTCTCAAAAAGGTGTGATCAACAAGGATTCAACACTTAAAACACAAAGCAAAACAAGCAAAGACTCATATCATACAATAGGCTCCAAGCAAAACTCATAATATGTGACAAATAAAAATATCATGTAAAATACCGATGGCTGTTAGAAGAAAGCGAGGATGGCACTCGGGGGCATCCCCCAAGCTTAGTTGCTTGCTACTTCTTTGAATATTATCTTGGAGTGCCTCGGGCGTCCCCAAGCTTAGCCTTTTGCTAATGCTTATTCCTTCATCCATTGTAAGATCAGCCAAAACCTGAAAACTTCAATCACACAAAACTCCAACAAAACCTTCGTGAGATCCTTTAGTATAAGAAAGCAAACCACTACTATAAGTACTATTGCAAACATATTCTTATTTTGTTTTTGCATTATATCTACTGTATTCCAACTTTTCTATGGCAAAAACTCATCAAAGAAAACCATAGAATCATCATAACAAGCACACAATGCAAAGAAAATAGAATCTGTCAAAAACAGAACAGTCTGTAGAAATCTGACTATTTCGAATACTTCTGTAACTCCAAATATCTTACTAAATTAGGAAATCCTGGGTCATTTTTACATTAATGTTCTTCACAAATAATCAACTCAAAAGCACTTTTTTGTGATTTATGGGAACTATTTTCGCGAGTGCATAAGTTTGTGTTTTTGAGCGAGATCAAATCAACTTTCACCCAAATCAACCCAAAGGCCTTGCTTTGCAGAAACACTAACTAAAACACAAAAACGCATCTAAACAAAGGTATAATTGTGCAATTACACAAGAACAGAAAATAAAAAGCAAAAAATTATTTTATTCGTTGGGTTGCCTCCCAACAAGCTCTTCCTTTATAGCCATTAAGATAGGCATGAGATTTCAATGATGCAAACATGGAAGACAAGAATTGAAGCACAAAGGGAGCATCCTAAAACATGTGACAAACACATTTAAGTCTAACATACTTCCTATGCATAGGCATTTTGTAGGCAACCAAATTATCAAGACAATAAACATCTAGCATATGCAAGGAAGAAGAAAGAGACAATAGCAATCTCAACATGACGAGAGATAAATTAGTAGCATGAAAATTTCTACAACCATATTTTCCTCTCTCATAATAATTACATGTAGGATCATACTCAAATTCAACAATATAGCTATCACATAACATATTCTCTATATGACCCACATGCACGCAAAGTTGACACTCTACCAAAATAGTGGGATTTTCATCAAATAAATTCATGACCTCTCCAAACCCACTTTTATAAAAAAATCATAAGATTGTTAATTCTCCAAAGTAGTGGGATCATTATTACCTAAAGTTGACACTCTTCCAAACCCACCTTCAACATTATCGCAAACATATTCATCATGAGGCTTAAATAAATTTTGAAGATCATAAGAAGAATCACCCCAATCATGATCATTGCAATAAGTAGAGGACATATCAAAATTAGCATCCCCAAGCTTGGGGTTCTGCATATTACTAGCATAATTGACATTAATAGAATTTATTATAGCACCATTGCAATCATGCTTTTCATTCGAGGAGCTATCATGAATCACTTCATAAATTCCTTCTTTTATAATTTCATCACAATTTTCAGATTCATGAATCTCAAGCAAAACTTCATAAAGATAATCTTGTGTACTCAACTCATTAGCAATTGGTTCATCATAGTTGGATCTTTTAAAAAGATTAGCAAGTGGATGTGTATCCATAAGGTTTTTGGTTTTAGATTTCCAATAAAACACACAATTATGCCAAATAAAAAAACAAACAAACCAAGAAAGACATAAAGGCAAATGAAAAAGAGGGCGGATAAAAATGGCAAATTTTGTGAAGTGGGAGAGATGAAAACGAGAGGCAAATGGCAAATAATGTAAATTGCAAGGAGATGAGATTTGTGATTAGGAACTTGGTTGATGTTGAAGATCCTCCCCGACAACGACGCTAGAAATTCCTTTTGATGTCTGCTAGAACTACGTCGGTATTTCCCCAAAGAGGAAGGGATGATGCAGTATAACAACGGTTGGTATTTCCCTCAGTGATGAGACCAAGGTTATCGAACCAGTAAGAGAATGTAGCGACCACGATCCCAATGGACCAAAGTCTCTATGCTTAAGTGTCATCCCTGGATCGGTAATGCTGACACACACAATACTCGATGAATTATAACAGAGTTCAATCACACACTTATTACATCGAGTCCTCATAAAGAGTATGATTACACAAAAATAATATGGCTGAAGGCCATCTAAACTAAATAACCGTGGAAGCTTCGAAGGTAAATGAGTCCATCAAGTCCAACGGCATACCTGAGTGCATGACAACGACCTATCACACCTTATTCGTCATCTAAGTAGTCTGCAACATGAGACGTTGTAGCCGTGTAAGTCAGCACATCGAATATGCTTGCAGAGTTACACTGTAAAGCAATGAATGCAAGAACTATATCTACATGCAATATTTGGCTGGTGGAGGCTCTATGTTTAAGATTTTGCATAAAGCTAGTTTTTCCCTACAACAAAGGAATAAATTTTATTTACTACTCCCAAATTGTACCAATATTTGAGAAGGTTCCTCCAACTCAAATCCCAATTAAAGAAGTATCGTCATTAAACCCAATTCCATTAATTTAAGAGTGATGAGATCAACAATAATATCCAATTCCAGATACTCAAGATGTCCATAACCGGGAACACGGCTAACCATGATTAGTTTATACACTCTTCAGAGGTTGCACTCTTTTCCCCACAAGACTCGGCCACATCCATGATCGGAAGATCGATACATAGTCTTGTTGAAGCATTAACTCTCTACTCCGGGCAGACCGGTCCACCTACTTTCCACTACATCTGCTAGTCCACCTCTTCGAGAGCTCATACAACTTACTTAACTATGCCAGAGCCCACAATGGCTTGTGGCTGCACACGGAAGTTTCTAGGCTTGAAATATCATATGACCCCTTTGAGCCTAGGTGGCAAACCGACGAAAAATCACATAGGTTCTCTGGGATTTTCCAAACGAACAAACACTGGATTCTCCAGGTGCCCCAACCAATCCACCCAGATGTGTATTAAAGTAGCCACCTTAATGTTATCCAGCATTAATAACTCTCACAACTTCCATGTGTATCACAATCCAATCCCCGTCTACGAGCTTGGATAAGCAATAATAGAGCATAACGTATATTCCTAGGGTGCTTCAAAAGGTATTAGGTTCCTACCTCATAATACTACAACCAAACCATATGTTCCCAATCCTACTCATGCAAATATTTGAGGGCATAACTAATGCATAGTAAAAACTAGGTATAGAAGAGTATGATGAAGGTGTAACTTGCCTTGCTGACGATCTGCAAACTCTAGAGATTTGTAGTAACGAGCTTCGCACTTCGGATAATCTAGCATAGACAAATAGTAGCATACATAAGCAATCACTCAAACGAAACAAAGAGAAAACGGGAAAAGATCCAAGTAAAACTCGAGACAAGCAAACACTAAACTAAGCAGAAAACAAAACCTAGCAACATTATTTTTATGTGGATTAGATCTTAATAGTAGGTACATGTGATTAGCTATGATTTGCAAAAAGAAACAACTCAAACGGAGTTACGAAACTCAAGATACAAACGAAACAAGATCGAATACTAATCTGAACTAAACTCAATTTTTAATTTGTCAAAAATAATGTTCAAGTTGATTTACTGGAAAGAAGAGATCGTTACGAAGATGTATGCATTGGTTTCATCTAATTTGGATAAACGAGCAAAAAGTTACGCTAGTTTTAAGATCAGGGGCTAAATCGCGATAAAACTTATTCGCGGATAGGTCCCTGGCCGAAAATAAAACTAAAAAGAAAAATCTACAGAACGAACATTCGCTAACAGACCGTAACGAACGAATTCGTTCATTATAGGAAACTAACGGGTGAATGTTCGTCAAATAACGAACTAAAAATAAAAACCGATCTAAACCTAATAAACTGAAACTAAAAAAACCCAAACTAAACCGAGAAAAAGACCGGCGGCTTATACCGGTCAACCGCGTGGCGAAGTCAATGGCGTCTACGGGATCTGTCAGGCGGTGGCTCCGGCGAGGCAGGGCGAAGGCGGTGGCGAACAAGTAGCAGCAGCTAGCGGCGGCGGCGGCGAACAAGTTCGGCAGCGGCGGCGCTCGGCTGCGGAGGAGGTGGCTGGTGAAGGAAATATGCCCTAGAGGCAATAATAAAGTTATTATTTATTTCCTTATTTCATGATAAATGTTTATTGTTCATGCTAGAATTGTATTAACCGGAAACATAATACATGTGTGAATACATAGACAAACATAGTGTCACTAGTATGCCTCTACTTGACTAGCTCGTTAATCAAAGATGGTTAAGTTTCCGAACCATAGACATGAGTTGTCATTTGATTAACGGGATCACATCATTAGGAGAATGATGTGATTGACATGACCCGTTCCATTAGCCTAGCACTTGATCATTTAGTATGTTGCTATTGCTTTCTTCATGACTTATACATGTTCCTGTAACTATGAGATTATGCAACTCCCATTTACCGGAGGAACACTTGGGGTGCTGCCAAACATCACAACATAACTGGGTGATTATAAAGGAGTACTATAGGTGTCTCCAAAGGTACATGTTGGGTTGGCGTATTTCGAGATTAGGTTTTGTCACTCCGATTGTCGGAGAGGTATCTCTGGGCCCTCTCGGTAATGCACATCACTATAAGCCTTGCAAGCAATGTGACTAATGAGTTAGTTGCGGGATGATGCATTACGTAACGAGTAAAGAGACTTGTTGGTAACGAGATTGAACTAGGTATTGGATACCGACCATCGAATCTCGGGCAAGTAACATACCGATGACAAAGGGAACAACGTATGTTGTTATGCGGTTTGACCGATAAAGATCTTCGTAGAATATGTAGGAGCCAATATGGGCATCCAGGTTCCGCTATTGGTTATTGACTGAGAATAGTTCTAGGTCATGTCTACATAGTTCTCGAACCCGTAGGGTCCGCACGCTTAAGGTTATGATGACAGTTATATTATGAGTTTATGAGTTTTGATGTACCGAAGGAGTTCGGAGTCCCGGATGAGATCAGGGACATGACGAGGAGTCTCTAAATGGTCGAGACGTAAAGATCGATATATTGGACGACTATATTCGGAGTTCAGAAAGGTTCCGAGTGATTCGGGTATTTTTCGGAGTACCGGAGAGTTACGGGAATTCGCCGGGGAGTATATGGGCCTTATTGGGCCATACGGGAATAGAGGAGAGAGGCCGAAAGGAAGGAGGCGCGCAGCCCCCCTCTGGTCCGAATTGGACAAGGGGTGCGGCCCCCCTTTCCTTCCTCCTCTCCCCCTCTTTCCCCCTTTCTCCTACTCCAACAAGGAAGGAGGGAGTCCTACTCCCGGTGGGAGTAGGACTCCCCTTGGCGCGCCCCTCCTAGGCCGGCCGCACCTCCCCCTCCCTCCTTTATATACGGGGGCAGGGGGGCACCCCATGACACACAAGTTGATCTACGGATCGTTCCTTAGCCGTGTGCGGTGCCCCCCTCCACCATATTTCACCTCGGTCATATCGTCGCGGAGTTTAGGCGAAGCCCTGCGCCGGTAGAGCATCATCATCGTCACCACGCCGTCGTGCTGATGGAACTCATCCCCGAAGCTTTGCTGGATCGGAGCCCGGGGATCGTCATCGAGCTGAACGTGTGCTGAACTCGGAGGTGCCGTACGTTCGGTACTTGGATCGGTCGGATCATGAAGACGTACGACTACATCAACCGCGTTGTCATAACGCTTCCGCTTACGGTCTACGAGGGTACGTGGACAACACTCTCCCCTCTCGTTGCTATGCCATCACCATGATCTTGCGTGTACGTAGGAATTTTTTTGAAATTACTACGTTCCCCAACAGTGGTATCAGAGCCTAGGTTTAATGCGTCGATGTTATATGCACGAGTAGAACACAAGTGAGTTGTGGGCGATACAAGTCATACTGCTTACCAGCATGTCATACTTTGGTTCGGCGGTATTGTGAGATGAAGCGGCCCGGACCGACATTACGCGTACGCTTACGCGAGACTGGTTTCACCGTTACGAGTACTTGTGCTTAAAGGTGGATGGCAGGTGTCTGTCTCTCTCACTTTAGCTGAATCGAGTGTGGCTACGCCCGGTCCTTGCGAAGGTTAAAACAACACCAACTTGGCGAACTATCGTTGTGGTTTTTATGCGTAGGTAAGAACGGTTCTTGCTAAAGCTTGTAGCAGCCACGTAAAATTTGCAACAACAAAGTAGAGGACGTCTAACTTGTTTTTGCAGGGCATGTTGTGATGTGATATGGTCAAGACGTGATGAGATATAAGTTGTTGTATGAGATGATCATGTTTTGTTGAAGTTATCGGCAACTGGCAGAAGCCCTATGGTTGTCTCTTTGTTGCATAAGATGCAAGTGCCAAATAATTGCTTTACTTTATCGCTATGCGATAGCAATAGTTGCAAGAGCAATAGTTGGTGAGACGACCATGTGACGACACATTGATATAGATTAAGATGATGAAGATCATGGTGTCGTGCCGGTAACGATAGAGATCATGACAGTACTTTGGAGATGGAGATCAAAGGCGCAAGATGATCATGGCCATATCATGTCACATATTTTGATTGCATATGATGTTTATCTGTTATACATCTTATTCTGTTTTGTTTGACGGTAGCATTATAAGATGATCTCTCACTAATTATCAAGAAGTGTTCTCCCTGAGTATGCACCGTTGCCAAAGTTCGTCGTGCCCAGACACCACGTGATGATCGGGTGTGATAAGCTCTACGTCCATCTACAACGGGTGCAAGCCAGTTTTGCACACGCAGAATACTCAGGTTAAACTTGACGAGCCTAGCATATGCAGATATGGCCTCGGAACACGGAGACTGAAAGGTCGAGCGTGAATCATATAGTAGATATGATCAACATAGTGATGTTCACCATTGAAAACTACTCAATCTCACATGATGATCGGTTATGGTTTAGTTGATTTGGATCACGTGATCACTTAGATGACTAGAGAGATGTCTGTCTAAGTGGGAGTTCTTAAGTAATATGATTAATTGAACCTAAATTTATCATGAACTTAGTCCTGGTAGTATTTTGCAAATTATGTTGTAGATCAATAGCTTGCGTTGTTGCTTTCATATGTTTATTTTGATATGTTCCTAGAGAAAATTGTGTTGAAAGATGTTAGTAGCAATGATGCGGATTGGATCCGTGATCTGAGGTTTATCCTCATTGCTGCACAGAAGAATTATGTCCTTAATGCACCGCTAGGTGACAGACCTATTGCAGGAGCAGATGCAGACGTTATGAACGTTTGGCTAGCTCAATATGATGACTACTTGATAGTTTAGTGCACCATGCTTAAACGGCTTAGAATCGGGACTTCAAAGACGTTTTGAACGTCATGGACCATATGAGATGTTCCAGGAGTTGAAGTTAATATTTCAAGCAAATACCCGAGTTGAGAGATATGAAGTCTCCAACAAGTTCTATTGCTAAAAGATGGAGGAGAATCACTCAACTAGTGAGCATGTGCTCAGATTGTCTGGGTACTACAATCGCTTGAATCAAGTGGGAGTTAATCTTCCAGATAAGATAGTGATTGACAGAATTCTCTAGTCACCATCACCAAGTTAGTAGAACTTTGTGATGAACTATAGTATGCAAGGGATGACGAAAACGATTCCCAAGCTCTTCGTGATGCTGAAATCGACGAAGGTAGAAATCAAGAAAAGAGCATCAAGTGTTGATGATTGAAAAGACCACTAGTTTCAAGAAAAGGGCAAAGGGAAAGAAAGGGAACTTCAAGCAGAATGGCAAGCAAGTTGTCACTCCCACGAAGAAGCCCAAAGCTGAACCAAAGCCTGAAACTGAGTGCTTACACTGCAAAGGAAATGGTCATTGGAAACGGAAATACCCTGAATATTTGGTGGATAAGAAGGATGGCAAAGTGAACAAGGGTATATTTGATATACATGTTATTGATGTGTACTTTACTAGTGTTTATAGTAGCCCCTGAGTATTTGATACTTGTTCGGTTGCTAAATATTAGTAACTCGAAACAAGAGTTACAGAATAAACAGAGACTAGTTGAAGGGGAAGTGACGATGAGTGTTGGAAGTGGTTCCAAGATTGATATGATCATCATCGCACACTCCCTATACTTTCGGGATTAGTGTTGAACCTAAATAAATGTTATTTGGCATTTGCGTTGAGCATGAATATGATTTGATCATATTTATTGCAATACAGTTATTCATTTAAAATCAGAGAATAATTGTTGTTCTGTTTAAATGAATAAAACCTTTGATGGTCATACACCCAATGAAAATAGTTTGTTGGATCTCGATCGTAGTGATACACATATTCATAATATTAATGCCAAAAGATGCAAAGTTGATAATGATAGTGCAACTTATTTGTGGCACTGCCGTTTGGGTCATATCGGTGTAAAGTGCATGAAGAAACTCCATAAAGATAGATTTTTGGAATCACTTGGTTGTGAATCATTTGATGCTTGCGAACCGTGCCTTTTGGGCAAGATGACTAAAACTCCGTTCTCCGGAACAATGGAACAAGCTACTGACTTATTGGAAATAATACATACCGATGTATACGATCCAATGAGTATTGATGCTTGTGGCAAGTATAGTTATTTTCTGACCTTCACAAGATGATTTGAGCAGATATGGGTATATCTACTTGATGAAACATAAATCTGAAATAGTTGAAAGGTTCAAAGAATTTCAGAGTGAAGTGGAAAAATCATCGTAACAAGAAAATAAAGTTTCTATGATCTGATCGCGGAGACGAATATTTGAGTTACGAGTTTGGTCTTCAATTAAAACAATGTGGAATAGTTTCACAGCTGACGCCACCTGGAACACCACAATGTTATGGTGTGTCCGAACGTCATAACCGCACTTTATTGGATATGGTGCGATCTATGATGTCTCTTACTGATTTACCATTATTGTTTTGGGGTTATGCATTAGAGACAGTTGCATTCACGTTAAAAGGGCACCATCTAAATCCGTTGCATCGTATAAACTATGGTTTAGCAGTAAACCTAAGCTGTCGTTTCTTAAAGTTTGGAGTTGCGATGCTTATATGTGAAAAAGTTTCAACCTAATAAGCTCGAACCCAAATCGGAGAAGTGCGTCTTCATAGAATACCCAAAGGAAACTGTTGGGTACACCTTCTATCACAGATCCGAAAGCAAGATATTCGTTGCTAAGATGGATCCTTTCTAGAGAAGGAGTTTCTCTCGAAAGAAGTGAGTGGGAGGAAAGTAGAACTTGATGAGGTAACTGTACCTGCTCCCTTATTTGAAAGTAGTTCATCACAGAAATCTGTTCCCGTGACTACTACACCAATTAGTGAGGAAGTTAATGATGATGATCATGAAACTTCAGATTAAGTTACTACAGAACCTCGTAGGTCTTCCAGAGTAAGATCCGCACCAGAGTGGTACGGTAATCCTGTTCTGGAAGTTATGTTACTAGACCATGACGAACCTACGAACTATGAAGAAGCGATGGTGAGCCCAGATTCCGCAAAATGGCTTGAGGCCATGAGATCTGAGATAAGATCCATGTATGAAAACAAAGTATGGACTTTGATTGACTTGCCCAATGATCGGCGAGACATTGAGATTAAATGGATCTTCAAGAGGAAGACAGACATTGATAGTAGTGTTACTATCTACTAAGCTCGACTTGTTGCGAAATGTTTTCAACAAGTTCAAGGTGTTGAATACGATGAGATTTTCTCACTCGTATCGAAGCTTAAGTCTGTCTGAATCATGTTAGCAATTGCCACATTTTATGAAATCTGGCAAATGGATGTCAAAACTGCATTCCTTAATGGATTTATTAAAGAAGAGTTGTATATGATGCAACCAGAAAGTTTTTGTCAATCCTAAAGATGCTAACAAAGTGTGCAAGCTCCAGCAATCCATCAATGGACTGGTGCAAGCATCTCGGAGTTGGAATATACGCTTTGATGAGTTGATCAAAGCATATGGTTTTATACAGACTTTTGAAGAAGCCTGTATTTACAAGAAAGTGAGTGGGAGCTCTGTAGCATTTCTAATATTATATGTGGATGACATATTGTTAATTGGAAATGATATGGAAATTCTAGATAGCATGAAAGGATACTTGAATAAGAGTTTTTCAAAGCAAGACCTCGGTGAAGCTGCTTACACATTGAGCATCAAGATCTATATAGATAGATCAAGACGCTTGATAAGATTTTTCAATGAGTACATACCTTGATAAATTTTTGAAATAGTTCAAAATGGAACAGTCAAAGAAGGAGTTCTTGCCTGTGTTACAAGGTGTGAAGTTGAGTAAGACTCAAGACCCGACCATTGCAGAAAATAGAAAGAGAATGAAAAGTCATTCCCTATGCCTCAGTCATAGGTTCTATAAAGTATGCTATGCTGTGAACCAGACCTATTGTATACCTTGCTCTGTGTTTGGCAAAGGAATACAATTTTGATCTAATAAGTAGATCACTGGACATGGGTCAAGAATATCCTTAGTGAGGACTAAGGAGACGTTTCTCGATTATGGAGGTGATAAAAGAGCCCGTTGTAAAAGTTACAATGATGCAAGCTTTTACACCAATCCAGATGACTCTAAGTCTCAATCTGGATACATATTGAAAGTGGGAGCAATTAGCTAGAGTAGCTCCGTGCAGAGCATTGTGGACATAGAATATTTGCGAAATACATACGGCTCTGAATATGACAGACCCGTTGACTAAGCTTCTCTCACGAGCAAAACATGATCATACCTTAGTACTCTTTTGGGTGTTAATCACATAGCGATGTGAACTAGATTATTGACTCTAGTAAACCCTTTGGGTGTTAATCACATAGCGATGTGAACTAGATTATTGACTCTAGTAAACCCTTTGGGTGTTGATCACATGACGATGTGGACTATGGGTGTTAATCATATACATATATGAATATTGGTGTTAAATCACATGGCGATGTGAACTAGATTATTGACTCTAGTGCAAGTGGGAGACTGAAGGAAATATGCCCTAGAGGCAATAATAAAGTTATTATTTATTTCCTTATTTCATGATAAATGTTTATTGTTCATGCTAGAATTGTATTAACCGGAAACATAATACATGTGTGAATACATAGACAAACATAGTGTCACTAGTATGCCTCTACTTGACTAGCTCGTTAATCAAAGATGGTTAAGTTTCCTAACCATAGACATGAGTTGTCATTTGATTAACGGGATCACATCATTAGGAGAATGATGTGATTGACATGACCCATTCCGTTAGCCTAGCACTTGATCGTTTAGTATGTTGCTATTGCTTTCTTCATGACTTATACATGTTCCTGTAACTATGAGATTATGCAACTCCCGTTTACCGGAGGAACACTTTGGGTGCTACCAAACGTCACAACGTAACTGGGTGATTATAAAGGAGTACTACAGGTGTCTCCAAAGATACATGTTGGGTTGGCGTATTTCGAGATTAGGTTTTGTCACTCCGATTGTCGGAGAGGTATCTCTGGACCCTCTCGGTAATGCACATCACTATAAGCCTTGCAAGCAATGTGACTAATGAGTTAGTTGCGGGATGATGCATTACGTAACGAGTAAAGAGACTTGCCGGTAACGAGATTGAACTAGGTATTGGATACCGACGATCGAATCTCGGGCAAGTAACATACCGATGACAAAGGGAACAACGTATGTTGTTATGCGGTTTGACCGATAAAGATCTTCGTAGAATATGTAGGAGCCAATATGGGCATCCAGGTTCCGCTATTGGTTATTGACCGAGAATAGTTCTAGGTCATTCCTACATAGTTCTCGAACCCGTAGGGTCCGCACGCTTAACGTTACGATGACAGTTATATTATGAGTTTATGAGTTTTGATTTACCGAAGGAGTTCGGAGTCCCGGATGAGATCAGGGACATGACGAGGAGTCTCGAAATGGTCGAGACATAAAGATCGATATATTGGACGACTATATTCGGAGTTCGGAAAGGTTCCGAGTGATTCGGGTATTTTTCGGAGTACCGGAGAGTTACGGGAATTCGCCGGGGAGTATATGGGCCTTATTGGGCCATACGGGAATAGAGGAGAGAGGCCGAAAGGAAGGAGGCGCGCAGCCCCCCTCTGGTCCGAATTGGACAAGGGGTGCGGCCCCCCTTTCCTTCCTCCTCTCCCCCTCTTTCCCCCTTTCTCCTACTCCAACAAGGAAGGAGGGAGTCCTACTCCCGGTGGGAGTAGGACTCCCCTTGGCGCGCCCCTCCTAGGCCGGCCGCACCTCCCCCTCCCTCCTTTATATACGGGGGCAGGGGGGCACCCCATGACACACAAGTTGATCTACGGATCGTTCCTTAGCCGTGTGCGGTGCCCCCCTCCACCATATTCCACCTCGGTCATATCGCCGCGGAGTTTAGGCGAAGCCCTGCGCCGGTAGAGCATCATCATCGTCACCACGCCGTCGTGCTGATGGAACTCATCCCCGAAGCTTTGTTGGATCGGAGCCCGGAGATCGTCATCGAGCTGAACGTGTGCTGAACTCGGAGGTGCCGTACGTTCGGTACTTGGATCGGTCGGATCGTGAAGACGTACGACTACATCAACCGCGTTGTCATAACGCTTCCGCTTACGGTCTACGAGGGTACGTGGACAACACTCTCCCCTCTCGTTGCTATGCCATCACCATGATCTTGCGTGTACGTAGGAATTTTTTTGAAATTACTA
>NC_041385.1:352648037-352718903 GCF_002162155.2 Triticum dicoccoides | reverse complement strand
CCCCAACAGCTGGCAGCGGCGACGCTTTAGGAGAGGAGAGGCTCAGGTACCGGCCTTATAAAGGCGGGGCGGGGGGGGGGGAGGGGGAGAGGCGGCGGCCCCGTTCGAGTTGGGAAGGGGGTCGGGCGGCGCGGGGAGAGCCCGGACTCCCTCCGGAGTCTGGCGGCAGCACGGCAGGGAAGGCGACGGCGGCACTGGGACGTGGCCCGGCTCGGCTGGGCCGGCCCAGGAAGAGATTTTTTAAAACATTTTTTGCGAAGAAAATCCTAATAATTAAAAATAAAAATCTAAAAATTCCTGAAACAATTTTGCCGTCCCTACCTAATAATTGGGACAATATGAACATTTTTTTGGACTAAATGCAATTTTTAAAAATGCATGTTTTTCTCTAATTCAAATAAAATAGCAAATAAAATAATAATTTGATTTCAAAATTTCTTCTCCAAAATTTCTCTTTTGTTTTGAAGAAGTCATTTTATCTTCACTCATTATTTTTATTGTTGGAAATAATTGGAAAGAAATTATTGAAGTTGATCCTCTTTTCAAATTTGAAATAAATTCAAATATGAATTATTTTTGTGAAACCTCCAACTCTCTCCTTGGGTCCTGAAGTTTCTTAAGATTTCTTGGATCTCAACCGAATGCAAATAAAATATGATATGCATATGATGATCTATGTATAACATCCAAATTGAAAATTGGGATGTTACAAACCTACCCCCTTAAGATGAATCTCACCCTCGAGATTCGGGTTGGTCAGCAAAAAGGTTTGGGTGGTCCTTGCGGAGGTTTTCTTCTCTCTCCCAGGTAGTTTCCTCCTCGGTATGATGGCTCCACTGAACTTTGCAAAACTTGATAACCTTGTTGCGAGTAACTCGGCTGGAAAACTCGAGAATCTTGACTGGCTTCTCTTCATAGGTCAGATCACTATCCAACTGAATTGCTTCCAGTGGTACTGTATCTCTCAAAGGAATGCCGGCCATCTATGCGTGGCACTTCTTCAACTGGGAAACGTGAAACACATCATGAACTCCTGACAATCCTTCGGGCAATTCCAATTTGTACGCAACTTCTCCCATGCATTCCAAAACTGTGTATGGTCCCGCAAAACGTGTGCTAGCTTTCCCTTGACTCCAAAATGTTTAACTCCTCGAAGAGGGGACACACGAAGATATGCTCTATCTCCAACTTCGTAGGCTACCTCCTTGAGTTTAGTATCCGCATAACTCTTCTGCCTAGACTGGGCTACCTTGAGTCTGTCTTGAATTAACTTAACCTTCTCCTCAGAATCCCTGATTAAGTCTGGTCCGAACAACTGTTGATCTCCAACTTCATCCGACGATAACGGTGTCCTGCACCTCCTTCCGTACAAAGCTTCCAAAGGGGCCATCTTTAAACTAGCTTGATAACTATTGTCATAGGAGAACTTTGCATAGGGCAAATTGTCATCCCAACACAAGCTCTCAACATGTTAGAATCTAATTGACTTTCTCGGTCTGTCCATCTGTCTATTGATGAAAGGCTGTACTGAACTCTAGCCTGGTACCCAGAGTTTCATGCAACTGATTCCAAAAGTTTGAAGTAAACTGTGTTCCTCTATCTGATACAATGGTCCTCGGAACTCCATGCACACATACGATCCTGGTCATGTATATCTTTGCCAACTTAGCACTCGTATAAGTTGTCTTCACGGGGATGAAATGGGCTACTTTCGTCAAACGATCAACTACAACCCAAATAGAGTCATAGCCTGAACGAGTCCTGGGTAATCCAGCGATAAAATCCATGCCAAGTTTATCCCACTTCCATTCGGGTATCGACAAAGGCTGTAATAACCCTGCTGGTTTCTGATGCTCTGCCTTAACTCTCTGACATACATCACATACTGCTACATACTCGGCAATATCGTTCTTCATTCCTATCCACCAGAAACTTTCCATCAAATCCAGATACATCTTGGTGTTGCCTGGGTGAATCGAGTAAGGCGAATCATGAGCCTCCTGAAGAATCAACTTCCTGATCTCAGGGTCATTAGGCACATAAATACGATCCTCAAACCATAAGGTGTCGTGCTCATCCTCACGAAATCCTTTAGCCTTTCCTTTACTCATCCTTTCCTTTATCTCAGCAATCTCCTTGTCCATCTTCTGGGCTTCTCTGATCTTACCCTACAAAGTGGACTGAACTTCCAATGCTGCAACATAACTTCTCGAAACTATCTTCAAGCATAGCTCTCGAAGGTCGGCGGCTAGCTCCTTAGGTAATCCTCCAGTTGTGCGCGTGTTAACATAACTCTTGCGGCTCAACGCATCTGCTATGATGTTGGCCTTTCCTGGATGATAATGCAATCTCATATCATAATCCTTTATGAGCTCGAACCATCTCCTTTGCCTGAGGTTTAACTCCTTCTACGTGAAGATGTACTTCAAACTCTTATGATCCGTGTATACATCACAACGGTTACCGATGAGAAAATGTCTCCATGTCTTGAGCGCATGCACTACGGCTGCTAACTCCAAATCATGCGTAGCATAATTCAAATCATGAGGTTGAAGCTGTCGTGAGGCATATGAAACAACTCTTCTGTCCTGCATAAGCACTCCTCCAAGTCCTTGACGTGAAGTGTCGCAATACACTTTGAAATCCTTGCGTATGTCTGGGAGAATCAACACTAGGGCTGTAACCAAACATTTCTTCAACTTCTAAAAACTGGCCTCACAATCCTCAATCCATTTAAACTTGGCGTCTTTCTTCAATAACTCTGTCATGGGCTTCGCAACCTTGGAAAAATTCTCAAGAAATCTCCGGTAATAGCTTTGAGTCCAAGAAAACTTCTAATCTCTCTCACTGAGGTGGATGCCAACCATTTAGTGACAGAAGCAACCTTGGTAGGGTCTACTACTATTCCTTCTCTGGATATAACATGTTTGAGAAATCCAACTTCCTTCAACCAAAACTCACATTTGCTGAACTTGGCATACAACTGATGTTCCCTGAGCTTCTCGAGAACCAAACACAAATGCTTCTTATGCTCTTCTTCAATCTTTGAGTAGACCCATATGTCATTAATGATCACCATGACAAACTTATCCAAAAACTCCATGAACACCTTGTTCATCATACTCATGAAATAGGCAGGGGCATTAGTCAAACCAAATGACATAACTGTATACTCATATAGCCCATACTCGTGGTAAAAGCTGTCTTAGGTATATCCTGCTCTCGGATCTTCAACTGGTGATAACCTGATTGAAGATTGATCTTGGAGAAAACTTTAGCTCCTTGCATCTGGTCGAACAAATCATTGATCATTGGCAGAGGGTATTTGTTCTTGATCGTCACCTCATCAGCGCACGATAATTAACAACCATCCTCAAAGATCCATCCTTCTTCTCAACTAGAAGCACTGGGGCTCCCCAAGGTGATGAACTTGGTCGGATATAACCTTTCTCTAGTAACTCCTTAATC
The DNA here is from genome assembly GCF_002162155.2 of Triticum dicoccoides. Lineage (NCBI taxonomy): Eukaryota > Viridiplantae > Streptophyta > Magnoliopsida > Poales > Poaceae > Triticum > Triticum dicoccoides. The sequence continues at coordinate 352,715,435 of NC_041385.1, read as the reverse complement.
TGTTTCTTAATTTCCTCCAAATCATTTGCGGACATCCGATACAGTCTCTTGGATATTGGTCCGGTGCCTGGCAAAAACTCAATCAAAAACTCATGTCTCGATCTGGTGGCATGCCTGGTAACTCCTCCGGAAATACATCAGGATAATCCTTCACCACTGGTACTTCCTCCTGAACAACTCCTGATAAGGAATTCACCTACGTCCTCCTCGGCGCATGCCTAGATACATATTTGATCCTTTTTCCTTCCAGGGTGGTGAGAAGAATTGATTTACTGGCGCAATTGATGTTTCCCTCAAACTTGGATAGCCAATCCATGCCTAGTATCACATCCAATCCTTGTGGCTCCAGGACAATTAGGTCGGTGGGGAAAACATGTCTAACTATGGTTACTGGCAACTGATAGCATCCCCTACAAGCCATATACTCCGCTCTTGGGGAACTTACTAACATAGGTGACTTAAGGGCTACTGTTGGCAACTTATACTTATCCACAAATCCCCTTGATATGAATAATGAGATGCACCAGTATCGAAAAGAACAAGTGCTGTAAATGCATTAATCAAAAACTTACCGACAACTGTATCGGGCTGCTCCTCAATCTCCTCCACACTGACGTGGTTCACCTGACCTTTGGTGAAGGTGTTGGGCTTCTTTGCATAACTTCCATTACCATTTCCATTCTTTGCTTCAGGACATTCAGTGGCATAATGTCCGGTCTTCCTGCACTTGAAACAGGTAATGTGACTCAGATCCCTCTTGGCTGGTGTTGCGGGGTTGGAACGGTTCTAACTATTACTTCCTCCATTCCCATTGCCATTTTTAGGGCCACTGTGGTTGTGCGATCTTCCTCCACTGTGCGTATGTCCTCCATGGTTATGGCTCCATGGTTGTGAGTATATCCTCCTGAGTACGGGGAATAGCGGGGCTTCTGCTGAGCTCCATAAGTGTACCTCCCATGTCCATACTTCCTCTTGCGATTATCAATCTGTTGCTGCTTGCCTTCTATCATGAGGGCCCTGTCTGCTAACTCCTGGTAGTTTTTGAAGGTTGCCACCATTAACTTCATGCCCAGTTCATCATTAAGTCCCTCAAGAAACTTCTCCTACTTAGCGGCATCTGTGGCCACATCATCTGGGGCATAACGGGCTAACTTGCCGAACTCATCCACATACTGCCCCACTGTACAACTCCCTTGGCGCAAGTTGCGAAACTCGCGCTTCTTCATGCTCATAGCTCCTGGTAAGACATGGGTGGTGCAGAACGCCTGCTGAAACTGATCCCATGTAACTGTATCAATGGGGTAAGTGGTGGTGAAGTTCTCCCACCAAGATACTGCAGGTCCATCAAGCTAATGTGCGGCAAAGCGCACTCTCTCCGCATCTGTGCATCCTGCAGTGGTCATCTCTCTTCCAATCTTGCGGAGCCAATCATCTGTAACAATCGGCTCAGTGCTGCTAGAGAACACCGGTGGATTCAACCTTAGAAAACGGGCTAGGTTATCAACAGGGGGTGGTGGCGGTGGGTTGTTGTGGTTGTTGTTGTTGTTGCCTTGGTTCTGGTTGTAAACTAGCATCTGCATCAAGGCATTCTGCTGCTGGATCAAATGGGTGAGCTCCGGTGGGAACACGAATCCGGTGTCACATCTTGGAGGCATCTGATGGGTTAGAAGGGGTGATAAAACAGAACAGAATATGGTCTAAGAGAGATGCCACTACCCATATGCACATGAGGCAAATACAATCAATTCACTTCATTCAATATCAAACAAGATTCACACAAAGGATCTAACTACGATTACAAATCGATCGATGCTAACTACTTGGAAGAATACTACTAGTAACATGGTGGTCGTCTAGAAATTTTGATCGGTGGAAGACTCCATGATATCTGCTCCAGCTTCGTCTATGTACTCGTCATCACTGTCATCATTTGCATCACTGTCCGTGTCGGTGTCGTCCAAGATGATGTAGTCCTCCGAACGGATCTCCTTTTCAGGTTCTCGCTTATGGTTCTCCATGGGTAGTCCTAGCTTCCTCTTCAAATCTTCATGCTTCTCCAGTAGTACAACAATTTCTTCCTCATATCCATCGCGTGCTGACTTGAGTTCCTCTTCTTGCTCAATATTCCTCTTCATCAGCTTCTTGATCTTCTTCATATTGAAACACAACTGATTCTCGTATCGGCGAATGTGATCACCCATCTCCTAAATGTATGCTGCAATTGATCCATCCTTCCTGGTATGAATCATCTCCCATTCCTCGTCTCGGCGTCCACATATTTGATAGATGGTGTTTTCAAGCTCCTTGTGATACACTTCACATATGCATCCAAAAGCGATGTGGGCTGCCATGCTCTTTCCCAAACTCCAACTTGGTGCATCCAGGTAGAAATCAATAGCTCCGTTATTGGCTCAAATGTCCTCCCAGGTAACCAAACTTTGATCTTCCAATGCTCCTCTTCCGGTAAAGTTGCAGAGAAAGTCCCAGTGAAGCTTGGTAGTCTGATGTTCAAGTACTTGGTGACTTCCTTCAAGTGTCGTTCGAAAGGGGTGTCATCATCTGGCTGAGTGAACTTGTTCCTGGGGTCCGCCATCTATAGAGTAGAAATAGAGGAGAATTAGAAATGAGCAAAGAAGAGAAATCTCGTGGCTTCTCCTAGTGGTCGCAGTCCTACAATGAGCATGTGCTCTGATACCATCTTGTAGCGACCATGATCCGAATGGACCAAAGTCTCTGTGCTTAAGTGTCATCCCTGGATTGGTAATGCTGACACACACAGTACTTGAGGAATTATAACAGAGTTCAATCACACACTTATTACATCGAGTCCTTCTGAAGAGTATCATTACACAAAAATAATATGGCTGAAGGTCATCTAAACTAAATAACTGCGGAAGCTTTGAAGGTAAATGAGTCCATCAACTCCAACGGCAAAGCTGAGTGCATGCCAATGACCTATCACACCTTATTCGTCGTCTGAGTAGTCTGCAACATGAGATGTTGCAGCCGTGTAGGTCAGCACATTGAATATGCTGGCAGAGTTACACTGTAAAGCAATGAATGCAAGAACTATACCTACATGCAATATTTGGCAGGTGGAGGCTCTAAGTTTAAGATTTTGCATAAAGCTAGTTTTTCCCTATAACAAAGGAATAATTTTTTTTACTACTCCCAAATTGTACCAATACTTGAGAAGGTTCCTCCAACTCAAATCCCAATTAAACAAGTATCATCATTAAACCCAATTCAATTAGTTTAAGAGTGATGAGTTCAACAGTAATATCAAATTCCAGATACTCAAGATGTCCATAACCGGGGACACGACTAACCATGATTAGTTTATATACTCTGCAGAGGTTGCGCACTTTTCCCCACAAGACTCGACCGCATCCATGATCGGAAGATCGAGACATAGTCTTTCTGAAGCATTAACTCTCTACTCCGGGCAGACTGGTACACCTACTTTCCCCTACATCTGCTTAGTCCACCTCTTCGAGAGCTCATACAACTTACTCAACTATGCTATAGCCCATAATTGCTTGTGGCTGCACACAGAAGTTTCTAGGCATGAAATATCATATGATCCCTTTGAGCCTGGGTGGCAAACCGAGGAAAAATCACAGGGGTACTCCAGCATTTCCCAAATGGACAAACACTGGATTCTCCAGGTGCCCCAACCAATCCACCCAAATGTGTATTAAAGTTAACACCTTAATGTTATCCAGCATTAATAACTCTCACAACTTCCATGTGTATCACGATCCAATCCCCGTCTACGAGCATGGATAAGCAATAATAGAGCATAACACATATTCCCAGGGTGTTTCAAAAGGTATTAGGTTCCTACCTCATAATACTACAACCAAACCATATGTTCCCAATCCTACTCATGCAAATATTCGAGGGCATAACTAATGCATAGTAAAAACTGGGTATAGAAGACTATGATCAAAGTGTAACTTGCCTTGCTGACGATTTGCAAACTCTAGACATTCGTAGTAACAAGCTTCTCACTCCGGATAATCTAGCGTAGGCAAACAGTAGCATACATAAGCAATCACTCAAATGAAGCAAAGAGAAAATGAGAAAAGATCCAAATAAAATTCGAAACAAGCGAATGACTAAACTAAACAGAAAACAAAACCTAGCAGCATAATTTTTATGTGGATTAGATCTCAACAGTAGGTACATGTGATTAGCTATGATTTGCAAAAATAAACAACTCATACAGAGTTACGAAACTCAAGATACAAATAAAACAAGATCGAATACTAATCTGAACTAAACTCAAATTTTAATTTGTCAAAATCATGTTCAAGTTGGTTTAGTGGAAAGAAGAGATCGTTATGAAGATGTAGGCGTTGGTTTCATCTAATTTAGATAAACGGGTAAAAAGTTACGCTAGTTTTAGATCAGGGGCTAAATTATGACAAAACTTATTCGTGGATAGGTCCCTGGCCGAAAATAAAACTAAAAAGAAAAATCTACAGAACGAACGTTCGCTAACAGTTCGTAACAAACGAATTCGCTTGTTATAAGAAACTAGTGGGTGAACATTCGTCAAATAACGAACTAAAAATAAAAACCAATCTAAACCTAATAAACCAAAACTAAAAAAACCCAAACTAAACCGAGAAAAAGACCGACGGCTTATACCGGTCAACCGGGCGGCGAGGTCAACGGCGTCGATGGGATCCGGCTGGCGGCGGCTCCGGCGAGGTGGGGCGAAGGCGGCGGCGACGCGGCGACGCGAGGTGGTGGCGACGGCAGTAGCAGCAACTAGCGGCGGCGACGACGACGCTTGAGGAGAGGAGAGGCTCGGGTCTTGGCCATATAAAGGCAGGGGGAAAGAGGCGGCGGTCCCGTCCGACTTGGGGAGAGGGTCGGGCGGCGCGGGGAGAGCCCGGACTCCCTCCGGAGTCCTGCGGCGGCACAGCAGCGCGACAAGGAAGGCGGCGGCGGCGCTGGGCCGTGGCCCGGCTCGCTAGGCCGGTCGAGGAAGAGATTTTTTTAAACGATTTTCATGAAGAAAATTCTAATAAATAAATAAATAATCTAAAAATTCCAGAAACAATTTTCACCGTCCCTACTTAATAATTGGGACAGTATGAACATTTTTCTGGACTAAATACAAATTTAAAAAAATGCATTTTTTCTCTAATTTAAATAAAATAGCAAATAAAATTCAAATAAAATAATAATTTGATTTCAAAATTTCTTCTCCAATATTTCTCTTCTGTTTTGAAGAAGTCATTTTATCTTCACTCATTATTTTTATTGTTGGAAATAATTGGAAAGAAATTATTGAAAATCAAATTGATCATCTTTTCAAATTTGAAATAAATTCAAATAATATTTTTTTTGTGAAACATCCAACTCTCTCCTTGGGTCCTTGAGTTGCTTAAGATTTCTTGGATCTCAACCGAATGCAAATAAAATATGATATGCATATGATGATCTATGTATAACACCCAAATTGAAATTGGGATGTTACAGAGAACCTCCTCACACCACGTAAACAACACCTGCACACAAGTAGCAGATACTCGCAACCCGACGTGTTAAAGGGGTTGTCAATCCCTTTTGGGTACGATGCCTCAAGATTGGCAAATAACGTGAGGTAAAAGTGGTAGATAGGATAAATTGATCGCGGAACAAATAAATTGTAGCAAGATATTTTTGTATTTTTGGTTTAATAGATCTGAAAATAAATGCAAAGGAAAATAGATCGCAATGGCAAATATGATGAAAAGAGACCTGGGGGCAGTAGGTTTCAGTAGTGGCTTCTCTTGAGAAAAATAGCAAATGGTGGGAAAACGATTACTGTTGGCCAATTGATAGAACTTCCAATAATCATGACGATATCCACGCAATGATCATTATATAGTCATCACATCCAAGATTAGTAGACCGACTCCTGCCTGCATCTACTACTATTACTCCACACATCGACCGCTATCCAACATCCATCTAGTGTATTAAGTTCATGGAAAAACGGAGTAATGCAATAAGAACGATGACATGATGTAGACAAGATCTATTTATGTAGAAATAGACCCCATCTTGTTATCCTTAATAGCAACAATACGTACGTGTCGTTTCCCCTTCTGTCACTGGGATCAAGCACCATAAGATCAAACCCATCAGAAAGCACCTCTTCCCATTGCAAGATAAATAGATCAAGTTGGCCAAACAAAACCCAAATATCAAAGAAGAAATACGATGATATAAGCAATCATGCATATAAGAGATCAAAGAAGAATAAAATAACTTTCATGGATAAAAACATAGATCTGATCATAAACTCAAACTTCATCGGATCCCAACAAACACACCGCAAAAAGGCTTACATCATATGGATCTCCAGGAGACCAATGTATTGATAATCAAGAGAGAGAGAGAGAGAGGAAGCCATCTAGCTACTAACTACGGACCCGTAGGTCTACAAAGAACTACTCACGCATCATCGAAGAGGCACCAGTGGAAGTGGTGAACCCCTCCGTGAGGGTGTCTAGATTGGATCTGGTGGTTCTGGACTCTACGACGGCGGGAATTGATTTTCATTGACTCCCCTAGGGTTTCTGGAATATTGGGGTATTTATAGAGCAAAGAGGCGGTTCAGGGGGCACCCGAGGTGGGCACAACCCACCTGGGCGCGCCTGGGCCCCCAGGCATGCTCTGGTGGGTGCTGCGCTCCTCGAGGCACCCCCCTAGGTGCAGCCCTGGCCCACTGGATGTATTCTGGCCCAAAAAATCCTCAAAAAGTTTCACTGCGTTTGGACTCCGTTTGCTATTGATTTTCTGCGATGTAAAAAACAAGCAGAAAACATCAATTGGCACTGGGCACTATGTCAATAGGTTAGTACCAAAAAATGATATAAAATGACTATAAAATGATGGTAAAACATCCAAGAATGATAATATAACAGCATGGAACAATAAAAAAATTATAGATACGTTGGAGACATATTAGTACGACACAAGAACTCAAACTTTCAAGCACATGTCCATGGTCTATGAGATGTTGGACTTGCCTTTGTATTTCTTTTGCTTCGTCGGGGTTGATGTGGTATGGTGCACCAGGGATGAGGTCGATCCGGTGGTCGATGCCACGTAAAGGAGGAGGACCGGAAGGCAGCTCATCGGGGAAGACATCCGCGAATTCCTACAACAAATCAGACAACACTATAGGAAGGGGGTTAGAGTGTTAGTCTTTGCCACCTCATCTTTGCACACTAGGACATAGTGGATGACACCCGATGGGTTCTCACACACTTCGCGCATCTATCTTTTTGTGGCTAGGAGGACTAAGTTTTTTCTCTCTTGGCATGGAGTGACTCAATTTGGGCTTGTGGCGCTCACTCTCTTTGTAGTGATTCAATCTCTCACTAGTCTCTCCATGATGGGTGGATGCTTGCTTATCGGTGATCACTTGGCTTGGTGACATAGGTCATAGCACGTACTTCGTTCCCTTCATCTTGAAGCTATAGTGGTTTGTTCTTCCGTTGTGGATGATGCTGCGGTCAAATTGCCAAGGTCTTCCCAAGAGAAGATGGCACACGGACATAGGAACCACATCACACTCCAAGATGTCCTCATAGGCGCCGATCTTGAATGAAACTTGCACGGTGTGCTCCACTTGGATGGTGCCGAAGTCGCTAAACCATTGGACCTTGCAGGGGCGAGGATGCTTCTTCTTGACCAATTGCAGCTTGGAACATAGCTATTCACTTGCCAAGTTGTGGAACTTCCTCCGTCGATGATGACTTTCACGGAGCGTCCTTTGATGCCGACCTTGGTGTGGAAGATGTGACACCTTTGGTCGTCGTCTTGTTGGTGTTGAAGTGTCAAGACCTTGGAGACCACGATAGCGGGACTTGAGTCATTGTCACAATAAACTTGAGCATCTTATTCTTCATTCACTTGACGATGCATGGTGACGTGCTCGAGAACTTCCATCTCGTCCTCACTATGGAGTCGTACGTGCCATCATAATTTTCAAGCATGGTGCGCCGGTTGGTGCATTGGAAAGACTTGTGTCCACGTCCACCACATGTGAAGTACTTGAGAGAACTTGTCTTGATGGGATCATCCGGTGGTGCCGATGAAGAGGGAATCTTGTTCTTGTAGTTTCTTGCCGGAGGATGTGTCGAGGAAGGCGTCGCTTGCTTGGAACTTGACTTGTCGCTGGTACTTGGTGATGCTCTAGTCGAGGTAGGAGGTGTCGTAGTTGAGGGAACTTGAGTGTAGGAGCCATAGTTCTTGGAAGAGTACTTGGCGTATTTGAAGTCTTCTTGTACTTGCCGCTCCGCCTTGGTCGCTTGATGAACTGGCTCAAGAAAGTTGGAGTAGGGTTGGAAATCAACGATCTTCCTTATAGGGTGGTTGAGGCCATTCAAGAAGCGTGCTTGCTCATCATCTTCTTTGACATTGGCTCTTATCATGGAAATTTACATTTCTTGATAGTATACTTCCACCGTCTTCATGCCTTGCTTGAGGAGTTGTAATTTCTTGAAGAGATCTCGAGTGTAGTATGTAGGCACGAAGCAAGCTCGCATGACGTCCTTCATTTGTTTCCAAGTGCTGACGGGCGGCTCTTCCTTCTCGCGGCATCGCTCGATCACTTGTTCCCACCAAATGAGTATGTAGTCTTGAAACTCAAGGGATGCCATGGCGATCTTCTTTTCCTTGTTGTAGTTGTGAAGACGGAATATGATGCAGAGCATCCCACGTTCATCCCCATGTACACTCCCACTACTCCCCAAGCCCCAAGTGGACATATGACGAGACCTCGAACAAATGCCATTGGACACAAGGTGAACTCGCTCCTCTCCGAACCTTCACTTCCCACATGTGAGACGTGGTTACTACCTCAAATATATGTGCTATGCATGACCAGGAACAAGGAGGAAGATCATGGACAAGACGGCGAGGACACCAAGTACAAGGACCAAGAGAAGAAGCTGCCCGAAGCTGCAGCGGACGGACGTCCGACCAGGAGCGGACATCCGACGACTCCCAGGCTCCGGACGATCGACCAAGGCCGGACGTCCGACGACCATCAGCCACCGGACGACCAACAACGTCCGGAAATCCGACAAATCCACACCCGAGCCAAATCGCCGGACGTCCGACAAGTACCGGACGACCGGACCCTCGCGATCCACCGGACGTCCTGTACCCGTCGGACGACCGGCGCCTGTGCGCTGCCATGTGTTGGGCCGCAGCCCATGTACCCCTTCACTTACCTCTTCGTGGCCCTAGACTATATATACTCCTCCACCTCCTCCTAGTTAGGTTTAGCATTGGTTTAGCTCATATTTTGTGTGAGTGCCTTGCTCATCCACTTGGTTACTTCTCCTTGGAGCTCACGACCTCTTCGGAGAAGATCCCCCAAGCGGATTCAAGACCCCTTTCTAGGGAAGACTATCAAGACCTCCGTACGGAGAAGAACGGTTCCTTTGTATCCTTACCTTTGTTGATTGTGTATCATATGTTACTCTATGTTGTCGGTGATCTAGCACTTGTGTGATTGATTGCTTGTTGGTTTAGTGATTTCTCCCTCGATTTCCCCGTGTTCCCCTTTGTGCTTCCGTGTGTTCTTCGTGATTCCCCGTAGGATCCACTCCAAACGTGAAAGATCGTCCACATAGGGTTCCACCCTACATCATCTTGGATCAGAGCCAGCTTGTCTCATGATATCATCTTGGTATCATGAGCCATGTTGATCACGTTTTTGGAGCCCCCACCCCTCTTTTTCTAGCTTGATTTTGTTGATTTCGTCCTAAATCCGAAAATCCCCACCGAAAATAACCCCCAATTTTGTTTTTGTGATTTGTTGGTTTGATGATGTTTTGTTGATTTTGATCCATGGATTTGCTTGGTTTCAAGTGGATCTAGCATCTCCCCAAGTTTCCCCATCTTTTATCCACGAAATCTCATCAATTTTGACCCCAAAATCTCTATTTTCCGCTCAAAATCGCGCCCCCGAACTCGCATCTCGCGTTGACCCCGACCCACCGGACGACCGCGTTTTATGGACGTCCGGAGCCCCAGTAACGACCGGACGTCCGACCTTTTCCGGACGACCGGAACCCCTAACCCGAACCAAATTTACGGATTTCCGAGTTTTCCGGACGTCCGACGCCCCGGACATCTGACCTTTCCGGACGTCCGTAACCTGTAGATTTTGACTTCGGCTCATTCTTGTTTCGGCCATAACTAATTCATACGAACTCCAATTTTGACGTTCTTTAGCTCGTTTTGAAGATCTTGAAATCCCCTATACCACAAAAATACCACCAAAAACATTTGAATCCATCAAATTTTGTGAATTTTGGCATCTTTTCCTAGGCCCTCCACCATATCATCCGCATAGCCACCACCGACTTCCGCAACCTAACCCATTTTGCTTGCCATAGCATTAGTGGTTGCTTGAGTAGTGATTCGAGTCTCCTAAGGTGTTTCGGCTACTTAGGGATAATTGCTTCTTCATCAACCACCACCACCACTTCCGCATAGGCTTACCCACCATACACTTCCACCCCAACTTAACCCAATTTTGTTTGAGCTTTTTTGAGTTGTGGCTTGTGTCTCCTAAGGTGTTTCGGCTACTTAGGGACGGCAACTTCAACTCGAAGACGTGTATAGCCATCATTCCACTTCCGCATTGCCAAGTGCAAACCACCACGGCTCTCCGCTACCACCATTTGACTTTTGTCTTTGAGATTTTGAGTTCGCGGTTTTTCCGTTTCCTAAGGTGTTTCGGCTACTTAGGGACGAGTCCCCATCATCTTGGTATCTACATCAAGAACACCTCCACTCATAATCGCAAAGCACGGTAACCTCGACGACACCATTGTATATTCCCCTTGCAAATTGCATTGATAACCCTTAGCCCATTTTGCGTTACTTGCCTATCGAGACTAGCCATTTGAGTATTGCCGACAACGTTACTTGTGCACATTACTGATCATACTTCCCATAGCATACATACCATATCATCATGGTGAATATATTGGTATCATATCTTGTGTCACAAGTTTGTTCCCGCATATACACAATTGATATCTTGGTTTGTGCATTGTGCAAAGTGCCCATAGAAAAAAAAAGAAATAAAGCTTTTAAGCAAAAGAGAGAGAGCAAATAAGCTTGTAAGCAAGTGCCATAGCATCATACCACATTGGATATAAGATTGTCATATCTGATCATCTTGGATCATCTTGAGAGAAATACTGGGAACCATACATACATAGCATACTTGGGATAGAAAGTTTATCCATTTTGCATCTTATAGGTTGTGCACAAGTGTCGTATCCGCCTATAGAGCAATCGTGCTAGCGTCTCTCTTGAGTTGTGCAACACGAGCGTTTTCCGTGGATTCCACATTTTGTGCTCATTCCTTTGTTGCACGACCCCATTTATCTATCTTTGTGTGTGTTTCCGTGTGCCACATATTGCTATTGGTCCATTTGTTTCGCTTGCGAATTTGTGAATCTCTTTCAACATTATTGACTCTTGCTAACATTTTGCATCAAATTTTTGTGCCACTATCCTCACCAAGCTCCACCATAAGCTTTACTTGTGTAGGTGTGAGAATCGACAAGGATTGGTACCAATAGTGCTATTTCATTGTCCGCATTTGAGTGAACTTGATTCATTGTTAACTTCGGTCAAGGTACATTAGTATAAGTTCTTATCTTTCTCCCACTCATATTTGCTCGAGTCTTGTGATGGATAGGCAAGGCATTTCCTCTTCGGTCCTCGACAACAACGACGGCGTGAACAACTACATCACCAAAGCGTATATCTTCGATCTACAACGACAAGTGCAAGGCGCACAATCAAGATTGCGAGAGCACATCGAGAAGAAGCTTGCCGCACATAAAGAGGAGCAAGATGCAAGGATGGAGGAGATTAGAGCCTTGATCAAGTCTACTTCCCCTTCATCATCTTCAAGGCGGCGACATTCAAGCCACAAGTCTTCGGAGCGCAAACAAGATGCAAGCGTAAGTCGTCCAAGTCAACATCTACATGGCGACCACCATCACGTTCGTGATCAACATTGTCATGAAGGGCAAGTCACCTCCAAGCATATGTGCACGACGACGACGAACGCCAACGAGATCAAGCACGACAACGACATCATCATCATGAAGATGCTCCACAAGCGCAAGTGCACAAGTCCCAACAAGCCCTACTTCACGCCAAGTCCAAGCTTCATAAGCACAAAAGAAGACCGCGAGACGACCACCACCAAGACGGTGCTACGACTACAACAACCACTTCGGCATCTTTGCCAAGTGCTATCAAGTCATCTTCGCCTTTGGACGTACGACATCTTTGCCTACTTCCCATGAGTTCGCCTACATCGACGTCCTCAACAACAAGGCGACGACCTACAAGCGAGGGTGACACTTCCATCTTCGGAAGCCCCCCAAGGAAGATGGCCGAGCATGGGAAATTCCCTTCGGTCATGGAGACGAGCTACGAGGTGCCACATCATATGGGCCTCCAACACCAAGACGGCGACAAGACGGTCGAGCAAGGGCCATCCCCTTCGACCACGGCGACGAGCGCGAACCTCTTCAACAACATGAAGACGACGCCCACTTTGGACTCATACTCCGAGTCAAGCTACGCGACCGCGCATGGAGACATTTGCACCAACATCTCTCCGACACCCACATATGAAGAGATGCCCCATTTGTCATGTGAGGAGAGCCACCACCACATGAGAGAGATGAGTGACTCCACCATACGTGACATTGAGAGCATTTCCTTTGAGAGGATGAGTGTGACCACCACTAGCCCCACACATGAGAGCATGCCACACATCCTATGTGAGGTTGAGCGCCATTTGAGTGACTCCACCAACCATATGAGTGAGAGCATCCTTGAGGGAGTGAGTGAGCCACAACACTTAGTGAGTGAGGTAGTTCACACGGCACGTGAGGCCACTATGATTCCTAACGACTTAACCTCTACTCCTAATGTGTTTTCTTCTTTGGTGCTAGGTCTCCTACATGACGACATGCCTATCCTCGATGAGTCCATCCCTCCAAAGGGAAAACCGATGGCCATGGTGGACGATGATGAACCCCCCACATGGTTCCATCAAGATGAAGATGACAACGAGACGATCTTCAACACCTCACCTACAACACATGAGCGACGCTCCAAAGGTCACATAGGTGATGGTGCTTCTCTTGTCCCACTAGTGGACTCTCTTACCATCGATTGCTCCCATGATGTTGACCCACCTATTCCCATGCTTCATGCTAGTGAGACTTCTTCATGCCTTGACTTACCTATTTATGATGAATATGATGATGAGCATGTTGAGTTGCCTAGTTGTGATGCTATGCTTCATAGGATATCATGTTAAAATTCTTTTGGTCACATCATGTTTGACAACCCATTGAACTTGTCATATGCTATGAGTGAGATCTCCCATATTGCATCATTACAATCTCAACATAGTAACTATGCATGCCCCATTAAAATAAATCCCATTTGCACTTATGGCATAGATGACGAGATGATGGTCATTGGCTTTTGCTTTTCTTGTGATGATATTGCCATGCTTCCTTTACATGATTTGCGCAATTCATCTACTATGACATGCCATGATCACATTGAACCAAATATGCTATGTTTTGGATGTTGTCAATATTCTCCATGTGATGTTTCCGTTAATGCTCATGAGGAGACCCCCATAGTTTCCTCATACATATTAGGAGATTTTGATGCATTCCATACTTTGCATGATTCCCATAATAGTGTACACCATACGCATTCCATGAATAACAATGCTCTAGATATTTCTCATGATGCATTACATCCTTTGAGTCTCCATTATGCCATGCATAATAACAAACCTATCATGATGGATGACATGTTTCTATATCACGCATCTCATTTATTTGAGCATTGGCTATTTTGTGCTAACCGACACATGCCCATGCGCATCAAGATGGATGATGTGTACATATACCATGCACACACAATTTTATCTTTGTCTTTGTTTTGTGTAGGTACTTATGAACACTCGTCAACCTCACAATCCCATGAGTTGACGAAACGAGCTCTTGAGAGCAACGACGACTTGGGATCCCGTGGACTATCCTTACCACCGTTCCCTTCGCGCAAGGACTATGCGCATCTATTCTACTTGGCTCTCACACGGCTATGGGTTATTACCACTTGTCACCTTATGCTCATTTTCCTGTGTTCACTTTGCATGTTATACTTGCTTCTATGCATTTGCCATGCAATTGTGACCCTTGCTTGCATCTACCCATGATTCACCATTATGATACTTCTATGTGTATTTGAATGCTTGGTGGATATCCTTGTTGCTATTGCCATGTTTATCATGTGCCTCATACTATTGTTGATTCTTGTGTTGGGAGAGTCATGATGTTACATTGCTATTTACATAGGACTTCTTGCCAACACCATGAACCTACTTTCCTCATATCTTGCTTTCATGCTTGTGCTATGACATGTGAATTATTCATGCCCACTATTTGCACACATGGCATGATTGCCATGATTCCTTCTAGTATGTTGCATCTTTGCACTACTAGCATGCTTGACTTAATCGCTATGATTGCTTGCTATGTTGCATCACCCATGTTCCACTCTTACTCGCTTTCTTGGGTTGATGACATATATGTTCATGCCTCTCACTTGGTTTGTCATGATCATTGTCTCTTGTCTCCATTAGTTGCCTCTTTCATATCCACTTGTATTGAGTGCAACCATACTATACTTATTGATTCTAGAGACTTTGACAACTTACTTGTGATGCATGCTTGTTTACTTGAGCCTATTGTATTTGGTTGTTCTTGCATCTTATGCCTTCATACTATGAAATGCTCCCTTGTCCTTTCTTATGATGAGCATGATGCATACACTTGTTTGGTATCTTACCACACGAATGATAGGTTTTGCACTTTCGCTAACCTCATTTGTTTTTTCGAGTGTTTGTCATGTTCTTTCATTTTAAAGGATTCACAAGGCGGTACGATCACGAGACATTTTGGTTATGAGAAGGCATACTCGATGCGCAACTACATCATCCTTGAGACACTCCTAAAGGTGAACTCCTTCTCTTTGAGCCATCCTCAAATACGCATATTGGATGGGTCACTCTTTCATTGTTGTTTCCTTCTTGTTGTCTACATGATACATCTCGTGAACGGAGGAACGACATTGGAGATTGGCTATATGGACCCTCACATTGAGGAGCGCTCGCACTTATTGGATGCACCTTTGAAACTCCACTCATGCCTCGACATCGAGCTTTGGTACACCAACACGTCCATATTTGTTGATTGTGCTCATACATGTCATGCTCGATGGACATATCATACTCACCACAAGTTTGCACCCCATGCATGGATTGACTCACATTATGCTTGTCTTGTTGCATCTATTTCCATGTCATCCATGATATATGAGCTTGTGCACTTCCTTAGCAAATTTGTTGTGATCTTCCTTGATGGAATATTCATACATAATGATCACATTGCCTTCCATCAATTGCATGATAACATACACATATTGAGCATCCATTGCCATATTCATGCTATTGACAAACTGTCTCACTATGACATCATTTTGCACCGTGGTTGCATTGATCATATTTACAACACATTTGTGTACACAATGATTGCATTTCCTCCTATGAATGCTTTGCATCTCATTCTAGATCATCTTGATAAGCTTCATGCGTTTTGTCACGACCAATCTTGCCGCACGGACTCATTCTTACACGATGAACACTTTGTGTGCGCTAACCATTGTATTTCCGAGTGTTGCTTGTGTTTGCTCTTTTTGCATGTCTATCACTCCGGCGACACCTTGGACTACTCGGATGGCGCCATGTCTTCAACTTCGTCCAACTACAAGTCCGTCTACGACAACCGTTTCCATGGTGATGAGGATCACGATCCGAGGTCGGATCTTTCCCAAGGGGGGGGGGGAGATGATGCGGAGCATCCCACATTCATCCCCATGTACACTCCCACTACTCCCCAAGCCCCAAGTGGACATAGGACGAGACCTCGAACAAACGCCATTGGACACAAGGTGAACTCGCTCCTCTCCGAACCTTCACTTCCCACATGTGAGACATGGTTACTACCTCAAATATATGTGTTATGCATGACCAGGAACAACGCGGAAGACCATGGACAAGACGGTGAGGACACCAAGTACAAGGACCAAGAGAAGAAGCTGCCCGAAGCTACAGCAGCCGGACGTCCAACCAGGACCGGACGTCCGACGACTCCCAGGCTCCGGACGACCGACCAAGGCCGGACGTCCGACGACCATCAGCCACCGGACGACCGACAACGTCCGGAAATCCGACAAATCCACACCCGAGCCAAATCGCCGGACGTCCAACAAGTACCTGACGACTGGACCCTCGCGAGCCACCGGACGTCCGGTACCGGTCGGACGACCGGTGCCTGTGCGCTGCCATGTGTTGGGCCGCAACCCATGTACCCCTTCACTTACCCCTTCGTGGCCCTAGACTATATATACTCCTCCACCTCCTCCTAGTTAGGTTTAGCATTGGTTTAGCTCATATTTTTTGTGAGAGCCTTGCTCATCCACTTGGTTACTTCTCCTCGGAGCTCACGACCTCTTCGGAGAAGATCCCCCAAGCGGATTCAAGACCCCTTTCTAGGGAAGACTATCAAGACCTCCGTACGGAGAAGAACGGTTCCTTTGTATCCTTACCTTTGTAGATTGTGAATCATATATTACTCTATGTTGTCGGTGATCTAGCACTTGTGTGATTGATTCCTTGTTGGTTTAGTGATTTCTCCCTCGATTTCCCCGTGTTCCCCTTTGTGCTTCCGTGTGTTCTTCGTGATTCCCCGTAGGATCCACTCCAAACGTGAAAGATCGTCCACATGGGGTTCCACCCTACATCATCTTGGATCAGAGCCAGCTTGTCTCATGATATCATCTTGGTATCATGAGCCACATTGATCACGTTTTTGGAGCCCCTATCCCTCTTTTTCTAGCTTGATTTTGTTGATTTCGTCCTAAATTCGAAAATCCCCACCAAAAATAGCCCCCATTTTTTTGTGGTTTGTTGGTTTGATGATGTTTTGTTGATTTTGATCCATGGATTTGCTTGGTTTCAAATGGATCTAGCATCTCCCCAAGTTTCCTCATCTTTCATCCACGAAATCTCATCAATTTTGACCCCAAAATCTCCATTTTCCGCTCAAAATCGCGCCCCCGAACTCGCATCTCGCGTTGACCCCGACCCACCGGACGACCGGCGTTTTACGGACGTCCGGAGCCCCAGGAACGACCGGACGTCCGACCTTTTCCGGACGACCGGAACCCATAACCCGAACCAAATTTACGGATTTCTGACTTTTTCGGACTTCCGATGCCCCGGACATCCGACCTTTCTGGACGTCCGTAACCTGTTGATTTTGACTTCGGCTGATTCTTGTTTCGGCCATAACTAATTCATCCGAACTCCGATTTTGACGTTCTTTAGCTCGTTTTGAAGCTCTTGACATCCCTTATCCCACAAAAATACCACCAACATCATTTGACTCCATCAAATTTTGTGAATTTTGGCATCTTAGCCTAGGCCCTCCACCATATCATCCGCATAGCCACCACCGACTTCCGCAACCTAACCCATTTTGCTTGCCATAGCATTAGTGGTTGCTTCAGTAGTGATTCGAGTCTCCTAAGGTGTTTCGGCTACTTAGGGACAATTTCTTCTTCATCAACCGTCGGCGGCTTCTTCTTGTCGTGCTTGACAAAGTGCTTCTTCTTGCTCACATACTTGACGTTACGTTGGGAAACAGCTCGAGTGGACTCTCGGAGTGCGTCTTGAGCTGCTTGAGCTTGAGATTCACGACTTTGTTGCTCTTACCGGATTGCATCGCCATCTTGAGATGCTTGACATGGACGATGTGGTGGTAGTTGTCTTGATCCCTGGCTTCTCGTTCTTGGCATCGTGCCTGCTCACGTGCTCGAACTCGATCTTGTAGGCCATTGCCATGGAATGGATTTTCTTGCGCTTGGCGGTCTTGAGTGTTGTCGCGTCGAGGAGGAATCGCATCGCAATAAGAATATGACGACGACTAGCAACTTGAGTGACGTCGTCTTGGTGAAGAGGTTGAGGAAGACGCGCGGCTCATGGTCCTATTGCGGAATTCATCCATTTGTTTGGAGAGCTTGGCGTCGAGGTAGTCCCGTTGTCTTGCTTCCGATTGACGAAGGTCAGTGGCGAGTTGCTCGATGCAATCACCCAAAGATTCACTCGCTTGATGTAGAGCTCATTGTGCGATGAATAAGTGATTCTTGGTGACGTAGTCGTGTTCATCATCTTGATCCTCAAAGAGCGGGTTCGCTGAAGAAGTAGGCCTATCCATCATGTGGAAGTGGTGGTGAGTAGGAAAATGAGAGAACAATACCAAATTTACCTTTTCCGAAGATTGTGGATGCAACAAGTACGATCCCACGTGATGCTATAATAGTAGAATTGGTACCGGGTTCTGTTTCTCACACCTACAAGTAAAAGGCTTATGGAGGATCTCAGTTAGGAAGTGGCACAAATAATTCAAGCAAATGTTAGTCAAGATGTTGAAAAAGTTGAAAATATGCACAAATTGCAAGTAAGACAAATAGATCAAACCCAAGGATATCACTAGGAACACACACACGGAAGATAGATGGGATCCACACAACTAAGGGGCGAGCTCTAAGAGGTGGAACCATGGAATGCTCTTGTTGTACGAATACCAGAGAGACGCTATATCGATTGCTCTAATGGGCTAGATACGCTAGTGCACCAACCTAATAGAGAAACGGGTCATCTACTCTCCCAAGTATCCTTATGTATGTAGTGGCCAAGATGATGTAACTATTCTATGAGGCTCGATGCTATTGCTTACAAGCTCTTTGCTTCTCTTCTTTTTCTTTTGCTTAAAAGCTTTTTTTGACTATGCCACAATGCTTGCAATGCGAGCCACAATGCGAGATAACAAGTAGTATATGCAAGGGAGAGACATAACACTAAAGGTGCACTAATGGCATGGCCTGACAATTCTCAACTTGCTAGTCTCGATGGGTAAGCTACACAAAAGAGGATTGAGGCTATCAAGGTAATGGCAAGGGCAATACATTGGTGTCGATGAGGTTACCGTCCTTGCTTATGGTTGGTATGGAGATGAGGTGATCGATGTCGAAGTGGAGTCCAAGCCGATGACGAGTGGCGATGATGATGAAGTCAAATCGTGCCTAAGTAGCCAAAACACCTTAGGACACGTGTGAACCACAACCCAAAAGCTCAAACACCCAGTAGAAGTATTGTGGAAGATCAAAAGTGGTGGTGGAAAGGCAAAGTGGTGGAAAACTGGTGATGGCCAAACAGTTCTGGAAGGTCCGTGCGCATGGAGTAAGTGATGCCCGTGTGCATGGGGGCCTATGTGCACGTGGTCCCGATGTCCCGTGCGGATGGGGTGTTTTGGAAACTCAACAACACCTGCGGATCCGTGGGGATTTTCAATTTTCTGGCCAAAATTGATGGTGGGGAGGGTGGGGAAAGACGGTAAGGGGTAGATCCACTTGTCAAACACAAAATTCGTGGATCAAATCAACCAAATACCACAAGATCCAACAAATTGCAAGAAAAATTTTGGGGCTATTTTTGGTGGGGATTTTCGAATTAGGACGAAAAATAACAAAATCAAGCTAGCAAAGGGGGGTAGAGACTCCAAGATGTGAATCAACCTTGCTCATGACACCAAGATGATTTAGGGTACAACCCTAAGATGGATCTTTTCAAACTTGGAGGGGGAAAACGGATGAACACCAAGAACACATGGAGGAATTCACTCTAACAAAACCCAATCACACATCCACTAGAATAGCAAACACATAGATCCACAAGATAACAAGCACAATCAAAGGAAACAAGCACTAGGTAAGGTTCTTCCCACTCCTAAGGAGGTGAGGTCTTGATGATAGTCTTCTCCAAGAGGAGGTTTTGAAATCCACAAGTGGATCCTCTCCTAAGAGGTCAAGATCTCCAATGGAGTGGTAGAAGGAGCAAAGCTCTCAAATATCTCACATATACTTTGCTAAGTTTAAACATAACCCTAGGTATGAAATATGTGGGATTGGGGGCAAAGTGAATGAAGGGGAGGTCGAAAACACGATCTTAGCCGGCCATCCTGTAGGGCCCGTGCACACGGGGTGCTACAGCCACAGCTCCCTGTGTAGCCCGTGGGCACGGGGTCTCGGGGGCCCGTGCGCACGGGGTTGCGTGGGATTTCCTGTCCCGCTCCTTTGGGTCTCCTTCTTCTTCATCAAGTTCTTGGGGGGCTTCTTGATGTAGGGTAGAACCCTAGATGCCCGATCTTTCATGATTGGAGGGACCTATGAAGAACAGGAAGAACACGAGGGGAAATCACGAGGTGAAACACGAGAGAATCACTCAAACCAACGAAATTCGGTCACACATATGCTAGATCCTCGGAACACAAAGAGAGATACACGATTCAAAGTCAACAAAGGACGGCACAAGTAGCTAGTTCATCTCCGTGAGGAGGTCTTGACGGTCATCCCATGTATGGGGTATTGAATCCAAGGTGGATCTTCTCCGAAGAGGCCGCGGTATCTCACGAGGAGTAGATTTGTATGGATGAGCAAAGCTCTATCTCAAATGAGCTAAACCTATGCTAACCCTAACTAGGAGGAGGTGGAGGAGTATATATAGTCTAGGTCCACGAAGGGGTTCTGTTGGGTGGTTCCGGTCGTCCGGTAATGGTCGGACCACCGGTGGTTCCAGGTGGTTGGACGTCCGAGAAAGTGTCGGTCGTCCAGTGGGTTTGGGTCAACGCGAGATGCGAGTTTGGGACGCGATTTTGGGTGGAAATTGGGGATTTCAGGGTCAAAATAGATGAGATTTCATGGATGAAAGATGGGAAAACTTGGGGAGATACTAGATCCACTTGAAACCAAGCAAATCCATGGATCAAAATCAACAAAACATCATCAAACAACCAAATCACAAAAACATTTGGAGCTATTTTTTGTGGGGATTTTTGAAATTGGGGAAGAACACAACAAAATCAAGCTAGAAAAAGAGGGGTAGGTGCTCCAAATTCGTGATCAACCTTGCTCCGATCCAAGATGATGTAGGGCAGAACCCTAGATGCCCGATCTTTCACGATTGGAGGGAATACTATGAAAAACATGAAGAACACGAGGGGAAATCACGAGGGGAAACACGAGAGAATCACTCAAACCAACGAGATTCGGTCACACATATGCTAGATCCTCGGAACACAAACAGAGATACACGATTCAAAGTCAACAAAGGACGATACAAGTAGCTAGTTCATCTCCGTGAGGAGGTCTTGAGGGTCGTCCCATGAATGGGGTTTTGAATCCAACGTGGATCTTATCCGAAGAGGCCGCGGTCTCTCACGAGGAGTAGATCCGTATGGATGAGCAAAGCTCTATCTCAAATATGACCTATCACAATGCTAACCCTAACTAGGAGGAGGGGGTGTCCCTATAGTCATAGTGCAATTGGGGGCGAAGTGAAGGGGTACATGGGCCTCGGCCCGATAATTTTCACACAGACAGGCGTCGGACGTCCGACGATTACGGGACTTCCGGTGGCTCGCAAGGGACCGGACGTCCGAGAAGCGTCGGAAGTCCGATTTTTCAGCTCAGGTGTGGATTTGTCGGTCGTCCGGTCGGGGCCGGTCGTCCGGGCACTGGAGGATGTCGGCCGTCCGATCGTCATCGATCCTCCGACTGCTGTAGGTTTTGCTAGCTGGGACTTGGGCTAGCTAGTGAAGACTCCAGGCGCCGGACGTCCGATAGGCGTCGGTCGTCCGGAGGTCATCGGACGTCCGAGAGCTATAGCTTCCTGGCAC
Organism: Triticum dicoccoides; assembly: GCF_002162155.2. Classification (NCBI taxonomy): domain Eukaryota; kingdom Viridiplantae; phylum Streptophyta; class Magnoliopsida; order Poales; family Poaceae; genus Triticum; species Triticum dicoccoides. Next base: position 352,693,491 of record NC_041385.1, on the reverse strand, counting down.
CTCTTCCTCTTGTTCCTCGCGCTTGGTATCCTCGCCATCTTGTCCAATGCTCTAGCTGTTCCATGGCCTTCCTCTTGGTTCCTGGTCATGCATCGCACATATGTTTGAGGTAGTAGCCATGTCTCAGATGTGGAAAGTGACGATTCAGAGAGGAGCGAGTTCACCTTGTGTCCAATGGCGGATGTTCGACGTATCATCATATGTCCTCTTGGGGCTTGGAGAGTAGTCGAAGTGTACATAGGATGAACGTGGGATGCTCCGCATCATCTCCCCCCCCCCTGGGAAAGATCCGACCTCGGATCGTGATCCTCATCACCATGGAAACGGTTGTCGTAGACGGACTTGTAGTTGGACGAAGTTGAAGACATGGCGCCATCCGAGTAGTCCAAGGTGTCGCCGGAGTGATAGACATGCAAAAAGAGCAAACACAAGCAACACTCAGAAATACAATGGTTAGCGCACACAAAGTGTTCATCATGTAAGAATGAGTCCGTGCGGCAAGATTGGTCGTGACAAAACGCATGAAGCTTATCAAGATGATCTAGAATGAGATGCAAAGCATTCATAGGAGGAAATGCAATCATTGTGTACACAAATGTGTTGTAAATATGATCAATGCAACCACGGTGCAAAATGATGTCATAGTGAGACGGTTTGTCAATAGCATGAATATGGCAATGGATGCTCAATATGATTATGTTATCATGCAATTGATGGTAGGCAATGTGATCATTATGTATGAATATGCCATCAAGGAAGATCACAACAAATTTGCTAAGGAAATGCACCAGCTCATATATCATGGATGACATGGAAATAGGTGCAACAAGACAAGCATAATGTGAGTCGATCCATGCATGGGGTGCAAGCTTGTGGTGAGTATGATATGTCCATCGAGCATGACATGTGGGAGAACAAACAAGAAATATGGATATGTGGTGCAATGTGTCAAAGGAGTGTTGATGTACCAATGCTCGACGTCATGGCATGAGTGGAGTTCCGAAGGTGCATCCAATAAGTGCGAGCGCTCCTCAATGTGAAGGTCCATAGAGCCAATCTCCAATGTCGCTCCTCCGTTCGCGAGATGTATCATGTAGACAACAAGAAGGAAACAAAAATGAAAGAGTGACCCATCCAATATGCGTACTTGAGGATGGCTCAAAGGGAATTAGTTCACCTCATGAATGATCCTGAAAAATGTTGGAGTTGCACATCATGTATGCCTTCACATAACCAATATGTCTCATGATGGTAATGCCTTGTGAATCCTTCAAAACGAAAGAACATAACAAACACTCGGAAAAACAAATGAGGTTAGCGTAAATGCAAAACCTATCATTCGTGTGGTAAGATACCCAACAAGTGTATGCATCATGCTCATCATAAGAAAGTACAAGGGAGCATTTCATAGTATGGAGGCGTATGATGCAAGAACAACCAAATACAAGAGGCTCAATCAAACAAGCATGCATCACAAGTAAAGTGTCCAAGTCTCCAAGATCAATAAGAATAGCAAGTTGGCACTCACTACAACGGGATATGGGAGATGCAACTAATGGAGACAAGAGACAATGATCAAGACAAATCAAGTGAGAGGCATGAACATATATGTCATCAATCCAAGAAAGCGAGTATGAATGGAACATGGGTGATGCAACCAAGCAAGTAATCATAGTGATCAAGTCAAGCAAGCTAGTAGTGCGAAGATGCAACGTACTAGAGCTAATCATGGCAATCATGTCACATGTGCAAATAGTGGGCATATATAATGCACATGACATATCACAAGCATGAAAACAAGATATGAGCAAAATGTCATCAATGTATTGGCGAGAGGCCATATGTGAATAGTAATGGGACATCATGACTCTCCCAACACAACAAGCATCAATAGCATGGGGCACAAAGAAATCATGGCAATAGCTACTAGTATCTCCACCAAGCATGCAAATACACATAGGAGTAACATAATGGGGAATCATTGGTAGATGCAAGCAAGGGTCACAATTGCATGGCAAAGGCATAGGAGCAAGCATATCATGCAAAGTGAACACGGTAAAATGAGTATAAGGTGACAAGTGATATATAGCCCATAGCCGTGTGAGAGCCAAGTAAAAGAGATGCGCGTAATCCTTGCGCAAAGGGAACGGTGGTAAGGATAGTCCACGGGATCCCAAGTCATCATTGCTCTCAAGAGATCGTTTCATCAACTCTTGTGATTGAGATGTTGACGAGTATTCGTGAGTACCTACACAAAACAAAGACAAAGGGAAAATTGTGTGTGCGTGGTATATGTACACATCATCCATCATGATGCGCACGTGCTTGTATTGGTTAGCACAAAATATCAAATGCTCAAATAAATGAGATGCGTGATATAGAAACATGTCATCCATCATGATAGGTTTGTAATTATGAATGGCATAATGGAGACTCAAATTTTGTAATGCTTCATGAGAAATATGTAGAGTATTGTTATTCATGGAATGCATATGGTGTACACTATCATGGGAATCATGCAAAGTATGGAATGCATCAAAATCTTCTAATATGTATGAGGAAACTATGGGGGTCTCCTCATGAGCATTTGTAGAAACATCACATGGAGAATATTGACAACATCCAAAACAAAGCATATTTGGAACAATGTGATCATGGCATGGCATAGTAGATGAATTGCACAAATCATGTAAAGGAAGCTTAGCAATATCATCACTAGAAAAACAAAAGCCAATGACCAGCATCTCGTCATCTATGTCATAAGTACTATGTTGAGATTGAAATGATGCAATATGGGAGATGTCATAGCATATGAAAAGTTTAAAGGGTTGTCGAACATGATGTGACCAAAAGAATTTTCACATGATATCCTATGGAGCATAGCATCACAAGTAGGAAATTCAACATGTTCATCATCATATTCATCATAAATGGATGGCATATCGAAACAAGACATAGTATGTGATAGAGGCAAAGGTGTCCCGTCTTTCGATGAGATGGTGATTATCGTTTCGGAGGAGTAGACTTTGATGATTCGACTACATACGTGCGAGGACGTCGCGCCTTAGCAATCGCTAAACCAACTCCGAGAGGTTATTGACCACGCCGGAGCACGATCAACCTGACCACAAGGGTCTATTTCCTGTGAGAAAATGAAGAACAAGCAGGAAACTGAGATTGCAATCTGGATATTGCAAATATAAGATGAAAGCTTTATTGATCAAGATGGGGTTCTGTGACATCTTGGTCTGGTCGTTGAACACAAACGAAGTACGCGAAGTTGTAGTTATGGCGAACTTTTAATCTAAACAAAACCCAAAGTCTAAACAGTGCCCTAAGGGTTGTATATATGGAGGAAGAGGGGGGAATTTCGTGGCCCTGGTCGGGTCCGAAACCAACCCTATCTCTTGTTTCCCCACACATACGGACTCTAAAAATAGCCTATACTTATGTATTTCGAAATTACATGGGCATGGCCCAATAATAAGGTGACGCAGCACCTAGAATAGCCTCTGAACGAAAGTTATGAAGTAGCATCTCGTATATTTTGTCCAAGGCTTCATGCACTCATTATGGTGGCTTCAACGTCCTGAAATCATCACTTGTAACTCCGTTCTTGTTCCCCTTGCACATGCCACCATCTCCATACTTGTTCTTGCTCCAATGTCCATCCTTCTCCAAGCTAGGCCCTTCATTTGTAAGCAAAAAAATGTATCGAATTTAGGCAGCATCATATTCTCATGAACGTTAGAATCATTACCAAGAAACGAAAGTACCTGGTAATTTAATTGGCGTGCACGAGCTCTAGCAATTGGTCCAGTATGTATAGCAGCAGGGGCTGTGGGTGTAACAATGGTATTGATGTCCTCATCATCCTCCCCTTCTTGAAATCAAGTCGTCCTCGACGGAAGCTCATCTTCCTCACCCAAATAAGGCTTCAAATCTGCAACGTTAAAAGTGGGACTAACCCCAAAATCTGCAGGTAGCTCAAGTTTATATGCATTATCATTTATTTTCTCTAACACCTTAAAAAAGGACCATCAGCACGTGGCATTAGCTTTGATTTGCGCAAATCAGGAAATTTATCCTTACGCAAATGTAACCAAACAAGATCTCCAGGTGCAAACACAACATGTTTTCTACCCTTATCTCCAGCAAGTTTATATTTAGCATTCATACGCTTAATGTTTTCCTTAGTTAAGTCTTGCATTTTTAAAATCAATTCAGCGCATTGTTTAGCATCAAAATTAACCTTCTCCGAAGATGGAAGAGGCAACAAATCAAAAGGTGCACGAGGTAGGAAACCATACACAATTTCCAAAGGGCACATCTTAGTAGTAGAATGCAATGAACGATTATAAGAAAATTCAATATGAGGCAAGCATTCTTCCCATATTTTCTTATTATTCTTCAAAACAGCCCTAAGCATAGTAGACAATGTTCTATTGACTACTTCAGTTTGTCCATCAGTTTGGGGTGACAAGTAGTACTAAAAAGCAGTTTAGTCCCCAACTTAGCCCATAAACATCTCCAAAAGTGGCTAAGAAATTTAGTATCACGATATGAAACAATAGTAGTTGGCACACCATGCAAGCGAATAATTTCACGAAAGAACAAATTAGCAACATTAGCAACATCATCGCTTTTATGACATGGTATAAAGTGTGCCATTTTCGAGAATCTATCCATGACAACAAATATACTATCCCTCCCCTTCTTTGTTTGAGGTAAACCTAAAACAAAGTCCATAGATATATCCTCCCAAGGAACACTAGGTACAAGCAAAGGCATATATAAACCATGAGGATTGAGTCGTGACTTAGCTTTTTGACATGTAGTGCAGCGAGCAATAAAACGCTCAACACCCCGTCTCATCTGTGGCCAAAAGAAATGTGTAGCAAGTACGTCCTCCGTCTTCTTCACGCCAAAGTGTCCCATTAATCCTCCTCCATGCGCCTCCTACAACAACAAAAGATGAATAGAGCTAGCTGGAATGCATAGCTTGTTAGCACGGAACACAAATCCATCATTAACAAAAAACTTGTTCCATGTTCCCCCTTCTTTACAATTCTGCAATACATCAAAATCAGCATCATGCACATATTGATCTTTGATGGTCTCCAAACCAAATATTTCGAAGTCAAGTTGTGAAAGCATAGTATAACGACGAGACAATGCATCAGCAATAACATTTTCTTTACCCTTCTTGTGTTTAATGACATAAGGGAAAGTCTCAATGAATTCAACCCATTTAGCATGTCTACGATTCACTTTAGCTTGACTTTTAATATGTTTCAAAGATTCATGATCATAATGTATAACAAATTCTTTCGGCCATAAATAATGCTGCCATGTTTCTAAAGGCTGAACAAGAGCATATAATTCTTTATCATAAGTAGAATAATTCAGACTAGGCCCACTCAATTTTTCAGAAAAGTATGCAACAGGTTTGCCATCTTGTAATAACACACCTCGTAATCCAGTTCCACTAGCATCACATTGAAGCTCAAAAGTCTTATTAAAATCAGGAAGTTGGAGTAAAGGAGCATGTGTCAACTTATCTTTCAATACCGTGAAGGCTTCTTCCTGTGCGGTACCCCAAACAAAAGGCACATCTTTCTTTGTAAGCTCATTGAGAGGTGCAGCAATGGTGCTGAAATCTCTCACAAAACCCCTATAGAATCCAGCAAGGCCAAGAAAACTCCTCACTTGTGTGACTGTTTTGGGCTGCGGCCAACTCTCAATAGCTTCAATCTGGGCTTTATCAACTTCAGTTCCTTGTGGAGTAACATCATAGCCAAGAAAAGATACTCGGTCGATGCAAAAGGTGCACTTCCCAAGGTTACCAAACAAACGTGCATCACGTAGAGCAATAAAAATAACTCGTAATATTCCAAATGTTCCTCCAGAGATCTGCTATAAATTAGTATATCATCAAAATAGACTACCACAAATCGTCCAATGAAAGCACGTAAAACTTCGTTCATTAATCTCATGAAAGTACTAGGTGCATTAGTTAACCCAAAAGGCATGACTAACCACTCATATAATCCAAACTTAGTTTTAAATGTTGTTTTCCATTCATCGCCCTATTTCATACAAATTTGATGGTATCCACTACACAAATCAACTTTGGAGAATATTGTGGAGCCACTCAATTCATCAAGCATATCATCTAGCCTAGGAATAGGATGACGATAATGAATAGTAATATAATTAATGCCTCTATAATCAACACACATACGCGATGTACCATCCTTTTTCGGCACTAGAATAATAGGAACAACACAAGGACTAAGGGATTCGCGTATATAACCTTTGTCGAGAAGCTCCTGTACTTGACGCATAATCTCCTTCGTCTCCTCTGGATTGGTACGGTATGGCGCACGGTTTGGCGGTGAAGCACCGGGAATTAAGTCAATCTGATGCTCAATCCCTCGAATAGGCTGTAATCCCTGTGGCACACCTTGTGGAAAGACTTCAGCGAACTCCTGCAAAATGTTAGTGACAGCAGGAGGCAAAATAGGAAGGCATGTCCTCGAATGAAAATAATGCCTCTTTGCACACAAAAGCATAGCAAACAGATTTGCTGAAATCTAGCTCATCAATATCAGATTTGGTGGCAAGTAAACATGCAATTTTCAATTTAATTTCAGAAGCAACACTAGATGGTTTATCATTAGGCTTCATTTGTTGCTCAAATTCTTTTGCCACAATCTGATTTTCACTCTTATTCTTCTCCTATTTTGCTTTATTATCTCTTTAATATCATCTTTCAAAATGGAATCCGGAGTCATAGGAAGCAAAGTAATATTTTTATCCTTATGAACAAGAGTATACTGATTGTTTCTACCATGGTGTACAGAATTTTTATCAAATTGCCATGGTCGACCAAGTAATAAGGAACATGCTTGCATAGGTACCACATCACAATCAACATAATCAACATATGTAGAGATACTAAAATGCACCCGAACAGTACGTGTTACCTTAACCTTGCCGCTGTTGTTGAACCATTGGATGTAGTAAGGATGTGGATGTGGTCTTGTGGTTAGAGATAGCTTCTTCACCATCTCCATGCTAGCCAAGTTGTTGCAGCTCCCTCCATCTATGATGATGCGAACAGAACGTTCCTTCACAACTCCCTTTGTATGGAACAAATTATGCCTCTGATTTTGCTCGGCTTGTGTAACCTGCACACTCAAAACACGTTGAGCAACTAAACATTCATACCTGTCAGCGTCTTTAGGATCCATGTATTGCGTCTCATGATCAGAATCAGCTCCACCGTCTTCTTCACTTGTAATAAGAGCCAAAGTCTCCTCATCATAGTCACTAGCGGACTCATACCCACCATCCTCAGTAGCAATCATCACACGCCGAGATTTGCATTCTCTCGCATACTGACCTCTTCCCTTACAACGACGACAAATAATATCACTTGTGTGCCCTGTTGATGCCATGGAAGAAGAAGAGCTCTGTGCAAGCCCGGCAGGTGCGCTCTTGGCAGATAGTGGTGGTTGTGCCTGCTTTCTTGTATCACGGTTGTAGGTGGCACCTGATGGAGGTGCTGGTGCAGTGGAAGTAGAAGATGCACGCGGTGTCCATGATGAAGGTCGCCTATAGAAAAGTTAGTTCGCGCTAATGCCTATCGATCCTGCACTTCACGTTCAACTTTACAAGCAAGATGGAATAAACGAGTGATATTAGTATACTCCTTATACTCTAGAATGGTCTGAATCTCTCTATTTAATCTACCCATAAAATGTGCAAGCATAGCTTCATTCTCCTCAACAACACCACATCTAATCATGCCAGTTTGTAATTCCTGATAATATTCTTCTACATAATTTTTTCCTTGTCTTAAACGCTGCAATTTTTGAAGCAATTCACGTTGATAATATGGTGGAACCCTACGAGTATGCATAGCAATTTTCAAAGCAGCCCAAGTAGCTGGAATAGGATATAATCTACAATGTTCAAACCACCATACACATGCAAAACTAGTGAAAGCACAAACAACAACAGCAACCCGTCTCTCCTCGGGATATTGCAAACATGTAAAACGTTGTTCAGTTTCTAACTCCCATGTAAGATATATATTAGGAACATATCTACCCTCAAATGGTGGAATGTTCAATTTTAGTTTAGGAATATGGTCATAATCTCGTACTTAAGGTGGTGGTGCAGGCCTACCGTTGCGAATATATACCTGAAGTCGACCTGTCGGTGCTGGTGCTGGTGGCTGCACGTAGTTCTGATTTTGATCAACCTCATCCTCATAATCGCCCGCATAATCATCATCGTCCTGGGTACCAGCAGCAGCAGTAGCAGGAGCCAAAGAAGCATCAGCAATAGGTACAACAACACCAGAATTTTGACCAAGCTCAATCGGAACGCGTTGTGCTTGTCCCACATGATTTGGGTGCCGTTGTAGTAGTTGTTGTTGTTGTTTTAGAGGTGCGACAGGTGCAGCTGGCGGTGGTTGTGGAAGACACGCGAGCAATTCATTAAACTTGTTATCGAGCTTTGTTTCGAATGTCTTCTCAATGCCATCTATCTTTTCCATGGCCTCTTCAAATCTGTTTAGCACATCTTGCACCTGTCCACTCATCATTTGCTGAAATTTGTCATGTAGTTGTTTGTTCGTCATGTTCTCCCAATCAAACTCATCGGCTTGTGATCCTGTCATGGTTAGCAGCAATAGAAACACAAAAGGATATGATCCTACAGACTACTAGGAAGTGGTTGTGATGGTTGTGTGTCACAAATCCTTCAAGTGAATCTCAAATTCTTACCAGTTCCTACCTAGCAGCAGGTGGTGATCGGTAACCATTGTAGTCAAACTCTAAAAGCTTGGATAGAGCGATTACCAGGGAGAGTCAAACGCACGACGTAGATGCATGTGGATCTAGGAAAGCTTATAATATGGTAGCAAAAAAAGGTCAGCAATAATCAATTCAGACATGCAAAGATGAATAAACGCTCAACGACGGTACTGTGCTGGTCCTAGGCTAGACCATGCTAGAGACGTGAGCCTAGAACACTAACAAAACGCTGCACGGAAACAAGGGAAGAGCACACTCTCAATTTTTTCTTGCTTTCTTTTGCGCTCTTTTTTTTGCGCTCCTCTTTTTTTTGCCGAAAAATCATTATAATGGCGAGTGTCTCAAAACTCTTCCCAAGTCAAGATAACAGGATAGACACAAGATTTTTTGTGACCAATTTTTTTTCGACTGCCCGGACCCGAAAACTGGAAATGGCTAAAAAAAACTTTCTATAACGATGACTGTCTCAATACGCTTGGAAACACCTAAAAATAGGATAGCCAGATTTTTGTTTCGAGTGTGTTTTTGGAAAATTTTGGGCCTAAACGGATTGTGGTTTCCGGACTCTTTTTTTTCGAAACCTACTCAGGTAAGGAAACACGAATCGGAAAATAGATGGATCTCGAAAACAAACCTAATATGAAAAGAATTCGGATTGGTGGTGGATATATGGTGGTATATGGTAGCGGTGATGGTATATGGCAGCGGTGGTGGTATATGGCAGCGGTGATGGTATATGGCAACGGTGGTAGGATGGTGCGGCGGCGGCGTGAGAAACTGTGAGAGAACTCGAAACTCTAAAGGACTAGACGCTAAGACCAGCAACTTGACACGACGATGCAACCGCAAATTCAACAAAGCAAAATACTGAAAAGACTATGCAAAGGTTCAGATTGGTTCGGATATGAGGAACTAACCCTAAATTTTTTTTGGCTTTTTTCTGGACTGTAGGTATGAAGAACATACTTGATCTAAACTATGAAAAACTGTAAAATCTCACTGAGCAACCTGGAAATCTGATACCACTTGATAGAGGCAAAGGTGTCCCGTCTTTCGATGAGATGGTGATTATCATTTCGGAGGAGTAGACTTTGACAATCCGACTACGTACGTGCGAGGACGTCGCGCCTTAGAAATCGCTAAACCAATTCCGAGAGATTATTGACCACGCTGGAGCACGATCAACCTGACCACGAGGGTCTATTTCCTACGAGCAAATGAAGAACAAGCAAGAAACTGAGATTGCAATCTGGATATTGCGAATATAAGATGAAAGCTTTATTGATCAAGATGGAGTTCTGTGACGTCTTGGTCTGGTCGTTGAACACAAATGAAGTACGCAAAGTTGTCGCCATGGCGAACTTTTAATCTAAACAAAACCCAAAGTCTAAACGGTGACATAAGGGCTGTATATATGGAGGAAGAGGGGGGGGGGGTTTCGTGGCCCTTGGTGGGGTCCGAAACCAACCCTATCTCTTGTTTCCCCACACATACAGACTCCAAAAATAGCCTATACTTATGTATTTCGAAATTACATGGGCCTCGCCCAATAATAAGGTGACACAGCACCTAGAATAGCCTCTGGACGAAAGTTATGAAGTAGCATCTTGTATATTTCGTCCAAGGCTTCATGCACTCATTATGGTGGCTTCAACGTCCTGAAATCATCACTTGTAACTCCGCTTGTTCCCCTTGCGCATGCCACCATCTCCATGCTTGTTCTTGCTCCAATGTCCATCTTTCTCCAAGTTAGGCCCTTCATCTGTAAGCAAAACAAATGTATCCAATTTAGGCAGCATCATATTCTCATGAACGTTAGAATAATTACCAAGAAACGAAAGTACCTGGTAATTTAATTGGCGTGCGCGAGCTCTAGTAATTGGTCTAGTATGTATAGCAGTAGGGGCTGTGGGTGTAACAATGGTATTGATGTCCTCATCAGTATGTGATGAATCCATAGGGTGATCAACATCATGGGAGCAATCTATGTCAATAGAGTCCACTAGTGGGACAAGAGAAGCACCATCACCTATGTTACCTTTGGAGTGTCGCTCATGTGTTGTAGGTGAGGTGACGAAGATCCACTCATTGTCATCTTCATCTTGATGGAACAATGTGGGGGGTGCATCATCGTCCACCATGGCCATCGTTGTCTCCACTGGAGGTATGGACTCGTCGAGGATAGGCATGTCGTCATGTAGGAGACCTAGCACCAAAAAGGAAAACATAGTCGGAGTAGAGGGTAAGTCGTTAAAAATCATAGTGGCCTCACATGTCGTGTCAACTACCTCACTCTCTAAGTGTTGTGGCTCACTCACTCCCTCAAGGATGCTTGCACTCATATGGGTGGTGGAGTCACTCAAATGGCTCTAAACCTCACATAGGATGTGTGGCATGCTCTCATGTGCGGGGCTAGTGGTGGTCACACTCATCCTCTCATAGGAAATGCACTCAATATAACATATGGTGGAGTCGCCCATGTCACTCATGTGGCGGTAGCTCTCCTCACATGGGAATTGAGGCATCTCATCATATGCGGGTGTAGGAGAGGTGCCTAAGATGAATGCCGTAGGATGTGGAAAAACATCCCTCTCCTCCAAGACCAAAGATAAAGTCTTGTGTGCGGTCTCGTAGCTTGACTCGGAGTATGAGTCCAATATGGGCGCCGTCTTCATGTTGTTGAAGAGGTTCGCGCTTGTCGTCATGGACGAAGGGGACGGCCCTTGCTCGACCGTCTTGTCACCGTCTTGTTGTTGGAGGCCCATATGATGTGGCACCTCGTAGCTCGTCTACATGACCAAAGGTAATTTCCCATGCTAGGCCATCTTCCTTGAGGGGCTTCCGAAGATGGAAGTGTCGCCCTCGCTTGTAGGTGGTCACCTTGTTGTTGAAGATGTCTATGTAGGCAAAATCATGGGAGGTAGGCGAAGATGTCATACATCCAAAGGCAAAGATGCCTTGATAGCACTTGGCGAAGATGCCGAAGTGGTGGTGGTAGTCGTAGCTCCTTCTTGGTGGTGCTCGTCTCGCGGTCTTCTCTTTTGATCATGTAGCTTGGACTTGGCGTGAAGTAGGGCTTGTTGGGACTTGTACGTTTGCGCTTGGCGAGCACCTTTGATGCGGAGCATCCCACATTCATCCCCATGTACACTCCCACTACTCTCCAAGCCCCAAGAGGACATATGACGAGACCTCGAATATACACCATTAGACACAAGGTGAACTCGCTCCTCTCCCAACCTTCTCTTTCCACACGTGAGATATGGCTACTACCTCAAACGGAAACACTATGTGTGATCAGGTACTTGGAGGAAGGCAAAGGAGCAGCTACATCCAACGGACAAGATGGCGAGGACACCAAGTACGAGAGACAAGAAGAAGAGCTGCCATTGATGCTACAACCACCGGACGACCGTTCGGGACCGAACGTCCGGGACATGAAACCCAGCCTGCCCAAGTCCCAGCCAACACAAGCTATAGCGAGCAGACGGCCGACCAGGACTGGATGACCGGCCACACCTCCCAGCGAGCGGACGTCCGGCCTCCACCGGACGACTGGCACCATCACCACCGAAGGGAAATTAGCGGAAGTCCGAAGTGACCGGACTTCCGGCACCACCTTCACAGAACAGAAACATCGGAAGTCCGAAGACTTCCGGACGACCGGACGCCCGCGAGCGGCCAGACGATCGACAGCCGTCGGACATCTTACGCCTGTCTGTGCACAGAGATCGGGCCCGAGGCCCATGTATCCCTCTCCCACTTACCCCTTCGGGACCTAGACTATATATACTCCTCCACCTCCTCCTAGTTAGGGTTAGCATAGGTTTAGCTCATTTGAGATAGAGCTTTGCTCATCCATATGGATCTACTCCTCGTGAGAGAATGCAGCCTCTTCGGAGAAGATCCATCTTGGATTCAAGACCCCATTCATGGGATGACCCTCAAGACCTCCTCATGGAGATGAACTAGCTACTTGTATCGTCCTTTATTGGGATCGGATCATGTATCTCTTTGTGTTTCGAGGATCTAGCACATGTGTCACCGGATCTTGTTGGTTGAGTGATTTCTGTTGTGTTTCCTCTCGTGTTCCCCTCGTTTTTCCCCTCGTGTTCTTCGTGTTATTGGTAGGTTTCCCTCAAAACGTGAAAGATCGGGCATCTAGGGTTCTACCCTACATCATCTTGGTATCATGAGCCATGTTGATCACGTATTTGGATCCTCTACCCCTTGTTTTCTAGCCTATTTTTGTTGTGTTCTTCCCCAAATTCGAAAATCCCCATCAAAAATAGCCCCCAATTTTTTTGTGATTTGTTGGTTTGATGATGTTTTGTTGATTTTGATTCATGGATTTGCTTGGTTTCGAGTGGATATAGCATCTCCCCAACTTTCCCCTCTTTCCATCCGTCCAATCCCGCGAATTTTGACCCCGAATTCCACTTTTTCCGCCCAAAATCGCGTCCCCGATCTCGATCCCGAGTTACCGCAGACTCACCGGAAGTCCGGACATTTACGAACGTCCGGAGCCTCTCAAAGCACCTGACATCCGGACATTACCGGACGTCGGGCATCCCATTACAGAACAGAATTTATGGATTTCCGACCTTTCCTGACGTCCGGCCACCGGACATCCGGCCATTTCCGGACGTCCGCTACCTGTAGATTCCCACTTCGGCTGATTTTTGTTTTGTCCATAACTAATTCATCCGAACTCCGATTTTGACGTTCTTTAGCTCGTTTTGAAGCTCTTGACATCCCCCTTCCCAGAAAAATACCACCAACATAATTTGACTCCATAAAAGTTTTGGAACTTTGGCATCTTTGCTTAGGGCTTCCACCACATCATCCACTACACCACCATAGCCTTCCGCAACCTAACCCATTTTGCTTGCCACAGCGTTAGTGGTTGCTTGAGTAGTGATTCGAGTCTCCTATGGTGTTTTGGCTACTTAGGGACGATTACTTCTTCATCAACCACCACCACCACTTCCGCGTAACCTTGCCCACTATACATTTCGCCACCCCAACATAACCCAATTGTTGTTTGAGCTTGTTTGAGTTGTGGCTTGTGTCTCCTAAGGTGTTTCGGCTACTTAGGGACGTCGACTTCAACTCTGACACGTGTATAGCCCATGATTCCACTTCCGCATTTCCAAGTGCAAACCACCAACGGTTTCCGCTATCACCATTTGACATTTGCCTTGAGATTTTGAGTTGTGGTTTCTCCGTTTCCTAGGGTGTTTCGGCTAACTAGGAACGGGTCGACATCGACAACACCGCCTCTCATCATATCCAAGGATGGTAATCTCGACGATACCATTGTATATTCCCCTTGCCATTGCATTGATAATGGCTAGCCCATTTTGCTCACTTGCCTGTCGAGACTAGCCATTGAGTATTGTCGGCAATGTTACTTGTGCACATTAGTGATCGACACCTCCTATTGCATATATACCATATCATATTGGTATCATCTTCACCATCAGGAGAGTGCTGTAACTTGGCCACCAGAGCTGAGGTCGAGGTGGTGTCCCCGGAGACGTCTTCATGACCCGCGGATGGGGTGAGGTCACCCGAGCCTACCGTGACAAGGGAGCCCTCATGATTCACTTCGAGTGTGATGGCACATCCACCTTATTCTTCAAGGTCTTCGACGAGGAGTGCCAACGGCTAGAGTGCTGCCCTGGAGGAAGCAACCCGTAGGGTGCAGCCGTGGGCACTGGACCTGCTTCCGTCTCCTTCGGCGCCTCGTCCAGTAGCAGCGATGACTCCTGGGAATCCAACGACTCTCCTGAGCCCAGCGAGTCTTCGGAGTCTAGTGATGACAGCTACGTGCCGCCAAGCACCCACCGTGGTCGGAGCGCAGCAGCGGCTGCCGCCCGGCATCGTCGGTGACACTCGATGGCCTGGTAGTAGCCTTCCTTCTTTTGCTTTCCCTGCGCGGAATGAAAACCAGCCCCCATGAGGTTTGTAGGGACCGAAGTGTGTTTAATACCAGCGTTGCTTTCTTGATTCTATGATGAAGTCGCGTATCCCAATTCGGCACGACTCCCCCCTTTTCTTTCCCTTAGACAGCGTGACGCTCTATGCTGACAGGACCCAGTCCCCAGGCAGGCTTCAGCCGTCGCTAGTATGCCAGGTCGCGATGCTGTGGTCAAGGCTAGGAGGTGAGTGGCCCGAGGTCCAGTGAGAGCTCATGAGACGCGATGCTCACGAGGTCCCCCCTTGGCGTGCAAGCTGCTGCCCAAGGAACGGAAAAGGGGAGTGAAGCCGCCGGAGTGTGACTGCGAGGTTGGGGCGAGCGGGATGTGAGACTAGTATCATAGTGCATGCGACTTATCTTTCAGTAGTCCTGCTGTGATCCGTTGGGGGGTGCCCGCTCTTGCGTCTGTGGTGGTGTCATTAGGCGCGGCTCGCAACGACCATCCTCTTGCCTTGTTCATCTAGGTGCTCTATGTCCTCGGGTCCCAGCCCTCGAGCGAGCTCAGCCGCCGCTGGTATGCCAAGTCGCGATGCCGTGGTCAAGGCCAGGGGGTGAGGGCTGGAGAGCCAGTAGGAGCTCCCGAGGCATGATGCTCGGCACCCCCCTTTAATGTGCAAGCGACTCGCGAGGTAAGGTGGTGGTCGTCCGGACCGGCCCATGAACCATCATCGGGTGACAGGAGAGGTTGTGAACCCCTGCGGAGCGGACTGTCCGCCCTAGGGCCCCTGTCGAAAGACGAAGGCACCAAGGACCTGGTGAGGTGGCGTGCGCGAGGCAGGTCGCGAGCCAGAGCTCGGTCCTTGGGTTTGTCAGTGTTGCAGGGACGGACCCGAGCACAAGTGTCGTACCAACATGAGTAGCCATGCGGCGAGGTGAGCAAGGGACAAGCCAGCAAATGTAGGGAGACATCGAGGCGGTTAAGACTCGAGGCCGCATAGTGACGATCATAGATAAACTCATAAAAAATGGTTAGACAATCCTGGTGAATGTAAAACGATACACGCCGCAGGGAATGACCCACACAGCTTGGGGATGATGTAGCCCGTGGGGCGCCCCCAAACTGAATGAACTAGAGAGATGTCACCTGGTACCATCGCTGAAGAGATGTCGGGGTAGCAGAAGACGCGCGCTGCTGGAGTCGTTCCTCACGAGCCGCCTTGGCCCCGATCCTCGAGAGGCCCAGGGGCCCGGGAGACTCCTGAAGATGCACCTCCACCTTCGCCAGGGTCGCCTGGTGCCTGGCCTCGCGAGCCGCCAGGGCGTCCCTTGTGCAGCGCTGGAACGCCACAGCTGTGCCCGATAGGCCGAAAGACATGCAGACATAGCTGTGTGGTGGGCCCTCACATTAGCTGACACAAGACGGCCAGAAGAGCTGCCGAGATGCGGCCCTAGTGAGCCCTGGGATGTCGATGCAGACGCGGAACTCCTTAGCCTCGCCAGGGCAGTGAGCCGCGCCTCACGGTATGCGGCGATCGCCTTGCAGAACCCTTGCCTCTTGAATCTTCTCGATTCCCTTGCTGATGAACTCCTGAACGCCTGGTGCCTTTCGACTAATGCCTTCTCCTGGAAAGTGTTCATTGAAGTGCGCCTCCACATGGTGCCCGAGCGTCTCCCTCGCGACTCTGGCTAGGTCTAAGGCCCTCCCGAGGAGAGCCCTCGAGCCCAACCTGAGGGGGGCGCCGGGCACGCCTCCCTATGCGATAGGTGAAGGCGCCCCATTCGGGGACGCGAGGCTCAGCGCGGCATCCTCGGGCGATGCTTCCTCATGAGATCCCTGACCCAGCTGCAGCTTCTTCGTCTTGGGGGTGACATCAGGAGGGAGGACACCGCCTCATCTTCAGGGTTCTCGACTGCCGCAGCCTGGTAGGCACTCTCGAGAGAGCACACCGCATCCTTTTCCTGGCACGCGACCGTGATGACGCAAGCCGCTCCCTGGCAACTTGAGGACGTTGTAGCCATGGTGCGCCGCTACCATGAACTTGGTCAGTGCTGGGTACCCTAGGATAGCGTTGTACGGCAGGCGAATGTCGGCGACGTCAAAGTCAATGAGCTCGGTGTGGTAGTTGTTGCATTCGCCGAAGGTGACAGGGAGGCGGACCTTCCCTATCGGGTGTGTGGAACCGTCGATCACTCCTGAGAACGGCTTGGTCGGCTGAAGCTGGTAGTATGACACTTGGAGCCTATCGAACGTTTGAACAGATAGGATGTTGAGTCCCGCTCCACCATCGATGAGAGTCTTGGTGACGACCACGTTGCTGATGACGAGTGAGTAGAGCATGGGGAGCGCGCCGACAGTTGCCGCACACTTGAGCTGATCTGAGGAGCTGAAGGTGATGGCACATTTGGACCACCTGAGCGGGCGAGTTGCTTCGGGGTTGGGGAGCGCCGCGTTCACCTCGCGCGCGAACTGCTTGAAGATGCAGGGAGAAGCTGGGACCTGTGAGCCGCCCAGGATGTAGGCAATGGATCGAGGCTCCTGGAAGCCCCCAGCCCCCTCGTCCTGGTGATGATTTTCGTTCCTTCTTGGTAGTGGAGGAAGTGGAGGAAGACCGGCATTGCCCCGAGGGCGATCCTCACGAGGCTGCTCTCTCTAGGCGCTCTCGCGTGGTTGGCCCTGCCAACGGTCCTCCTGAGGATGGTCGCGCCACTCCTGGCGATGGTCGCGTCCGTCCCAGCGTCCGCCACCTCGGCCACCTCCGTGGCTGTAGCCTCGATCCTTGCGCTCGGGGCATCGACCGAGGCACCCGTCACGGAGGGCCCTGAGCTCCTAGATGTCATTGGTGTTATGGCTGTGGGCATTGTGGAAGACGCAGAATGGTCGGTTGCTCTTGGATGACTCGGGGTGGTCACAACTGCGCTTCATCTCTGGCTCGGCCGCGAGCACGACCAGCCCTTTGTGCTTCACATCCTTGGCCTTGGCCTTCTTGTCTTCTGGGTCAGTATTGGGGAGCTCGAGGAGGGAGAGGCACCCCTCCTCAGCCCTTGCACACTTGTTTGCCATATTGAACATCTCCAGGGCTGTGCACAGCTCCTCATGGATGGAGAGCTCCTCCTTCATCTTGACGTCATAGACGCCATCAGTGAACGTTGAAATGATGGCCTCGTCTAACACCTTGGGGATCTTGAGGCGAACGTTGTTGAAGCGCTGGATATACTTCTACAGGGTCTCTCCTGGCTGCTGCTTGATGCGTCGCAGGTTACCCGCGGCTGGCAGACGGTCGCGAGTGCCCTGGAAGTTGGCGATGAAGTGGTCGTGCATCTCCTCCCATGAAGAGACCGAAACCGCGGGGAGATTCAGGAGCCAAGAACACGCGCCATCGTTGAGGGCCATGGGGAACCAGTTCGCCATGATCTTCTCGTCGCTGCTGGCCGCCTCGATGCTCAGCTCGTAGAGCTGCAGGAACTTGGCGGGGTCGACGGTGCCGTCATAGCGTGGAGGCAGGTCAGGCTTGAACTTGCTCCACCAGATGACGTTGCGAAGGTCCGAGGTGAACGCGCGACATCCTGGTGTGGCCACGGGGGCCCGTCGAGGAGGTGGAGCTTGGCGTGGGGGTGCTGGAAGCACGCGCGCTTCTCCTTGAGGCTGCTGCACCACCTAGCAGCTCACCTCTTCCTGTGCAGGCACCTGGCACGGCGGTTCGCGCCGTGGTGCCACATGCCTTGGCTCGATGATGACGCCCTGGGCTGTAGGTGGTGGAGGAGACCCCGTTAGACACGTTGTCGCGCGGCAGGCGGCTGCCGAGGCAGTGAGCGGGCTGGTGCAGCGGAGCCCCCAGCCACACCGATGAGATCAGTTTATGAGGACATGACTACCTTGGATACGACCAAAAATATTGCATATATGCATATTTGTCAGGTGATTTCTAGTGCAAACTATTCAATAATCTATTTATGTTATCCAAAACAAAAATACTTCACACACTTTTGTATTTTGCCTAATTGCAGGTGTATGGGACATTTGTACAATCCACATATGAATTTAAGGGAAAAGGAGAAGTTTATGTTCTATTCAAAAAGTCCTCTCACGTCACTTGTGTGCCAAGAGAAGATAGAGTCCAAGTCTCTCACGTTCTGGTTTTAGATTTGGACTGCACAGACATACCTGACTCAAAACGCCAACAACTTTTTCATACGGACTCAGAATTGGGTGATTCTTTTTTTGCTGGAAAGTAGATTCCGTGCTCTTCCCAACCCAATTGGATTCACCTTCAAATTCGGCCGAAGTGTTGAGTTATGGACGAAACAATCTGATGCTGCAGCAGAATCCAAGTCAAACTACAAGTCCAAAGGTGTTACGTCACCTCCACTTGGGCCCTTTGGCCTTGTTCGACCTAGGGTTAGTTTTAGGCTGCCTGGGGATGTCCTCCCTCCTCTTTGGACGACACCCCTTGCTCCTATATAAGTAGATCCATCTAGTAGCTTTTTCCTTGGGATTTGTTTAGTTAAAAGTTAGCTAGTGCAACTTCGTGTACTTTGTTTGTGTCCAACGACCAGACCAAGACCGCTTACGGATCCCCACCTTTATCAATACTTCATATATACTCACTTTATTCAGATTGCTTTTATCATATTCTTGCTTGTTCTTCAATTGCTTGCATGAATAGACCTTCGTGATCAGGTTAATTGTGCTCCGGCGTGGTCAATAACCTCTCGGAGTTGGTTTAGAGATTGCTAAGGCGCAACGTCGTGCATGTTTGTAGTCAGATCGTCAAAGTCGACTCCACCAAATCAATAATTATCATCTCATCGAAAGATCGGGACACCCCGCCTCTATCAAGTGGTATTAGTTTTCAGGTTGTTCGGTGAGAATTTCCAGTTTTCCCTAGATTAGATATATTTTCTTTCCTATTGTCCAAGAAAAAGCCACAAAAAAGTTATATCTATTCTTCCTTTTTCCAAGCTAGTCTGAGCCTTTGCAATTTTCTTTTCATTGTTTGCATTATTGAATTATCGTTTGCGTCGTCGTGTCGAGTTGCTGGTCTTAGTGTCTAGTTCATTTAGAGTTTCGAGTTCTGTTCACAGTAGTCACGCCGCCGCTGCATCGTTATCCCTTCCGCTTTCCACCACCCATCCATCAATTTCCACCACGTGCTACCCACCGTTCATTGTCATAATCATAGTTGAGATCATTAACATCTTCGCTTGATCCAATCTGCATCTTATCAAGTTTGTTTTGGAAAGAGAGAGAGAAAAAAAGACGGAGAAAAAAAGAGAGAAAAAAAAGTAAAAACATAAGTAAGAGAAAGAAAAATAAAAAAAGTCTGCTGAAAAAAAAGAGAGAAGAAAAAAAATTTGGAACTATCTAGACTCAATCTCGTAGTTGAATTCGAATTCGAATCTGTTTTGTGCACTGTTTAGTAAAACATGCATAACTTTCTCATACGAATTCCGTTTTGGCTCTGCAAGTATTCAAATGAAAGCGAGCAATGAGCCGCATCTAAATAGTTGCTGAAGCAAGTTCCATATTTGGCACCTCAAACTAGGCTTCTAAATAGGTCCATTTGCCCTCTGAAGTTCATGAACACAGCTTATTCCAGTTTTTCAAGCCAGTTTAAAAACAATTTGACTCCTCATATCAACTGAGAATTGAGTGATTCTTTTTGCATTGGAAAGCTTGAGTTAGTAGCATTCTTTGAAAAAAATTATCAGAAAATTGGCTCAAACTTTTCTAGAGGAAAGTTGGAGAGAGAGTTGTTGTATATCCTGCTTGGCAGTTGTTTTTCATCATTATCTTTACTGCCGTTGTGATCTTCACTTATATCTTGCTGTCCAGAGCTACTTAGTATCTTTCATTGATGCTAGTTGTGCTACGCCATGACCTCATTAGTGTTCTAGGCTCAAGTCTCTAGTCCGGTCTAGCCTAGGACCAGCACAATACCGTCGTTGAGCGTTTATTCAACATTGCATCTTTGAATTGATTATTGCTAATTTTTTGCTACCATATATAGCCAACTCAGCCCCACATATTTCTACACTGTGTATACATACGTTCCCCTGGCAATTGCTTTACACAATCTTCAGAGTTACTTGACACCGCTGATTGCCTGTCACCACCTGCCGCATGGTAAGAACTTGTAAAATATTGATATTTTCTTTATTGTGAGCACTTTACAACCACATCCTAGATGTCATAGGAATATTATTTGTTGTTTCTTGTTTCTACTAATCATGAGAGGTTCCGGAGATAGAAGTTCTTGGACGACGGACACATCTTCACCATCAGAAGAGTTGGGACAACACAAACAAGCACATGGTCAGGTCATCTCTTTACCGTTATTTGAGGGTATATTTAATCCTGCTATTTATCTCGCTTGGGAGCTTGAAGTAAAACAAGGTTTTAGTCACCATGACTTTACTGAACTTCAGCGAGTACGAGCTGCCACTAGAGCATTTACTGGTTTTGCTTCTGTTTGGTGGAGTGCGCATTGTAAGAAAAACATTGATAACCAACCCACAACTTGGAAAGATTTGAAATATGTAACGAGACAACAACTTTCCCTCCTTACTATCGTCGTGTTGCTTCGCAAATTTGAACAATTTAAACAAGGCAACAACACTGTTCATGCTTACTACCAAGAGTTCAAATCTTATATGCATCATTGTGACATAGAAGAATCCGAGGATGATACAATGAATAGATTTTTTGGTGGTTTGAACCATGATATTCAAGCAAGATTTCAGTGTATTCCTTGTTGCATTACTGGTATGTATGTTCCCGCTTGTAGCTTTGAGAGACAGTTACAGGAGGATGCATTGGGTGACTACAACAACTACTATTCCAATTCATGCTCACTACCATCGGTTGATTCCTCCATCGTTGCACCTACTAGAGCAACCACACCTCAGATTGTGAGTGCGACGTCATCTCAAGTGTATGGTATATTGTCATTTTCCATACCTACATCAGCTACGTCTTTGCGACATGGTAAGAGTAAAGGTATTGATGATATAACTTCACATGAGAATGATGCTTGCCTAAATAACTTAAATACATCATGGGTTGAGTTACCTGCTGATTTGAGCACGCCACCTATTTTAAAGAATCATGTTGCTGTCATGAATGCATCATGTGATCAAACAACTGAAATACCAACAATTTTGAGTGTGCGTGTTGAATTAACTATTGATGTCAAAGAACCATGTGAATCAGGAAATAAATCAGATTTGGATCAAATACATTTTAAAACAACTGTGCCAATGTTTAAACATTTTGATATGACCTCTAATCTTGGTGATCATTCTATGTCAAATGACTTATTGCATGTTTTCTAATTTAAGCATGTTGTAGCATGTAAATTTGATGCACGTAAGGTTTATTCACCTATGTTGCGATGGTTTAATGATGAATATTGTCAATCTTTTGATATGAATAAGAGCTTCACTTATATGTGCAAACTGAGTTGCAATATTTTCATGCCTTCTACTTATGATAATATTTTGGCTTTATATTTATGATCTATGAAAGTTACTCATGTATACATGTGTCATATGTGCAAAAAACAAGGGAAGTAAAAATGGATGACATATACATATACAACATGTACACCTTGTCTCTTTTGTTAGCCACATTTCAGATTAAGCAACGCCGAGGACGGCTTTGTTTTCAAGAAGGGGAGGATGATGAGGACATGACTACCTTGGATACGACCAAAAATATTGCATATATGCATATTTGTCAGGTGATTTCTAGTGCAAACTATTCAATAATCTATTTATGTTATCCAGAACAAAAATACTTCACACACTTTTGTGTTTTGTCTAATTGCATGTGTATGGGACATTTGTACAATCCGCATATAAATTTAAGGGCAAAGGAGAAGTTTATGTTCTGTTCAAAAAGTCCTCTCAGGTCACTTTTGGGCCAAGAGAAGATAGAGTCCAAGTCTCTCACGTTCTGGATTCAGATTCGGACTGCACAGACATACCTGACTCAAAACGCCAACAAATTTTTCATACGGACTCCCAATTGGGTGATTCGTTTTTTGTTGGAAAGTAGATTTCGTGCTCTTTCGAACCCAATTGGATTCACCTTCAAATTCGGCCGGAGCGTTGAGTTATGGACGAAACAATCTGATGCTACAGCAGAATCCGAGTCAAACCACGAGTCCAAAGGTGTGACGTCACCTCCAATTGGGCCCTTTGGACTTGTTCGACCTAGGGTTAGTTTTAGGCTGCCTGGGGATGTCCACCCACCTCTTTGGCCGACACCCCTTGCTCCTATATAAATAGATCCATCTAGTAGCTTTTTCCTTGGGATTTGTTTAGTTAAAGGTTAGCATTGCAACTTCGTGTACTTTGTTTGTGTCCAACGACCAGACCGAGACCGCTTTCGGATCCCCATATTTATCAATACTTCATATATACTCGCTGTATTCAGATTGCTTTTGTCATATTCTTGCTTGTTCTTCAATTGCTTGCAGGAATAGACCTTCGTGGTCAGATTAATTGTGCTCCGGCGTGGTCAATAATCTATCGGAGTTGGTTTAGCGATTGCTAAGGCGCAACGTCGTGCACGTTTGTAGTCAGATCGTCAAAGTCGACTCCACCAAATTGATAGTTATCATCTCATTGAAAGATCGGGACACCCCGCCTCTATCAAGTGGTATCAGTTTCCAGGTTGCTCGGTGAGAATTTCCAGTTTTCCCTAGGTTAGATATATTTTCTTACCTATTGTCCAAGAAGAAGCCACAAAAAAGTTAGATCTATTCTTCCTTTGTCCAAACCAGTCTGAGCCTTTGCAATTTTCTTTTCATTGTTTGCATCTGAATTGTCGTTTGCGTCGTCATGTCGAGTTGCTGGTCTTAGTGTCTAGTTCGTTTAGAGTTTTGAGTTCTGTTCACTGTAGTCACACTGCCGCTGCATCGTTATCCCTTCCGCTGTCCACCACCCATCCATCAATTTCCACCACGTGCTACCCGCCGTTCATTGTCATAATCATAGTTGAGATCGTTAACATCTTCGCTTGATCCAATCTGCATATTATCAAGTTTGTTTTGGAAAGAGAGAGAGAGAAAAAAGACGGAGAAAAAAAGAGAGAAAAAAAGTAAAAAAAATTAAGAGAAAGAAAAAGAAAAAAAGTCTGCTGAATGAAAAGAGAGAAGAAAAAACAAAATTCGGATCTATCTAGACTCAATCTCGTAGTTGAATTCGGATTCGAATCTCTTCTGTGCACTGCTTAGTAAAACATGCATAACTTTCTCATACGAAGTCCGTTTTGGCTCCGCGAGTACTCAAATGAAGGCTAGCAACGAGCAGCATCTAAATAGTTGCTGAAGCTTGTTCCATATTTGGCACCAGAAACTAGGCTTCTAAATAGGTCCTTTTGCCCTTTGAAATTCGCGAACACAGCTTATTCCAGTTTTTCAAGCCAGTTTAAAAAAAATTGACTCCTCATATCAACTCAGAATTGAGCGATTCTTTTTGCATTGGAAAACTTGAGTTAGTAGCATTCTTTGAAAAAAATTATCAGAAAATTGGCTCAAACTTTTCTAGAGGAAAGTTGGAGAGAGAGTTGTTGTATATCTTGCTTGGCAGTCGGTTTTCATCATATCATTACTGCCGTTGTGATCTTCACTTATATCTTGCTGTCCAGAGCTACTTAGAATCCTTCATTGATGCTACTTGTGCTACGCCATGACCTCATTAGTGTTCTAGGCTCGCGTCTCTAGTTCGGTCCAGCCTAGGACCAGCACAGTACCGTCGTTGAGCGTTTATTCAACGTTGCATCTTTGAATTGATTATTGCTAATTTTTTGCTACCATATATAGCCAACCCATCTCCACATGTTTCTACACCATGTATACGTACGTTCCCCTGGCAATTGCTTTACACAATCTTCAGAGTTACTTGACACCGCTAATTTCCTGTCACCACCTGCCGCATGGTAAGAACTTGTAAAATATTGATATTTGCTTTACTGTGAGCACTTTAAAACCACATCCTAGTAGTTCATAGGAACATTATTATCAAATTTTGTTTCTTGTTTCTACTAATCATGACAGGTTCCAGAGATAGAAGTTCTTGGACGACGGACACATCTTCACCATCAGAAGAGTTGGGACAACACACACAAGCACATGGTCAGGTTATCTCTTTACCGTCATTTGAGGGTATATTTAATCCTGCTATTTATCTCGCTTGGGAGCTTGAAGTAGAACAAGGTTTTAGTCACCATGACTTTTCTGAACTTGAGCGAGTACGAGCTGCCACTAGAG
Source organism: Triticum dicoccoides (assembly GCF_002162155.2). NCBI lineage: Eukaryota > Viridiplantae > Streptophyta > Magnoliopsida > Poales > Poaceae > Triticum > Triticum dicoccoides. The sequence goes on along the minus strand of NC_041385.1, from coordinate 352,668,466 downwards.
CATTTACTGGTTTTCTTTCTGTTTGGTGGAGTGTGCATTGTAAGAAAAACATTGATAACCAACCCACAACTTGGTAAGAATTGAAAGATGTAACGAGACAACAATTTTTCCCTCCTTACTATCGTCGTGAATTGCTTCCCAAATTTGAACAATTAAACAAGGCAACAACACTGTTCATGCTTACTACCAAGAGTTCAAATCTTATATGCATCATTGTGACATAGAAGAATCCGAGGATGATACAATGAATAGATTTTTTGGTGGTTTGAACCATGATATTCAGGCAAGATTTCAGTGTATTCCTCGTTGCATTACTGGTATGTATGTTCCCGCTTGTATCTTTGAGAGACAGTTACAGGAGGATGCATTGGGTGACTACAACAACTACTATTCCAATTCATGCTCACTACCATCGGTTGATTCCTCCATCGTTGCACCTACTAGAGCAGCCACACCTTAGATTGTGAGTGCGACGTCATGTCAAGTGTATGGTATATTGTCATTGTCCATACCTACATCAGCTACGTCTTTACGACATGGTAACAGTAAAGGTATTGATGATATAACTTCACATGAGAATGATGCTTGCCTAAATAACTTAAATACATCATGGGTTGAGTTACCTGCTGATTTGAGCACGCCACCTATTTTAGAGAATCATCTTGCAGTCATGAATGCATCATGTGATCAAACAACTGAAATACCAACAATTTTGAGTGCGCGTGTTGAATTAACTATTGATGTCAAAGAACCATGTGAATCAGGAAATAAATCAGATTTGGATCAAATACATTTTAAAACAATTGTGCCAATGTTTAAACATTTTGATATGACCTCTAATCTTGGTGATCATTCTGTGTCAAATGACTTATTGCATGTTTTCTAATTTAAGCATGTTGTAGCATGTAAATTTGATGCACGTAAGGTTTATTCACCAATGTTGCGATGGTATAACGATGAATATTGTCAATCTTTTGATATGAATAAGAGCTTCACTTATATGTGCAAACTGAGTTGCAATATTTTAATGCCTTCTACTTATGATAATATTTTGTCTTTATATTTTATGATCTATGAAAGTTACTCATGTATACATGTGTCATATGTGCTAAAATCAAGGGAAGTAAAAATGGATGACATATACATATACAACATGTACACCTTGTCTCTTTTGTTAGCCACATTTCAGATTAAGCAACATCGAGGACGGATTTGTTTTCAAGAAGGGGAGGATGATGAGGACATGACTACCTTGGATACGACTAAAAATATTGCATATATGCATATTTGTCAGGTGATTTCTAGTGCAAACTATTCAATAATCTATTTATGTTATCCAGAACAAAAATACTTCACACACTTTTTGTGTTTTGTCTAATTACAGGTGTATGGGACATTTGTACAATCCACATATGAATTTAAGGGAAAAGTAGAAGTTTATGTTCTGTTCAAAAAGTCCTCTCACGTCACTTTTGGGCCAAGAGAAGATAGAGTCCAAGTCTCTCACGTTCTGGATTCAGATTCAAACTGCACAGACATACCTGACTCAAAACGCCAACAAATTTTTCATACGGACTCCGAATTGGGTGATTCATTTTTTGTTGGAAAGTAGATTTCGTGCTCTTTCGAACCCAATTGGATTCACCTTCAAATTCAGCTAGAGCGTTGAGTTATGGACGAAACAATCTGATGCTGCAGCAGAATCCGAGTCAAACCACAAGTCCAAAGGTGTTACATCACATCCACTTGGGCCCTTTGGCCTTGTTTGACATAGGGTTAGTTTTTGGCTGCCTTGGGATGTCCTCCCACCTCTTTAGCCGACACACCTTGCTCCTATATAAGTAGATCCATCTAGTAGCTTTTTCCTTGGGATTTGTTTAGTTAAAAGTTAGCCATTGCAACTTCGTGTACTTTTTTTATGTCCAACGACTAGACCAAGACCGCTTACACATCCCCATCTTTATCAATACTTCATATATACTCGCAGTATTCAGATTGCTTTTATCATATTCTTGCTTGTTCTTCAATTGCTTGCAGGAATAGACCTTCGTGGTCAGGTTGATTGTGCTCCGGCGTGGTCAATAACCTCTCGGAGTTGGTTTAGCGATTGCTAAGGCACAATGTCGTGCACGTTTGTAGTCGGATCTTCAAAGTCGACTCCACCAAATTGATAGTTATCATCTCATCGAAAGATCGGGACACCCCGCCTCTATTAAGAGGTATCAGTTTTCAGGTTGCTCGGTGAGAATTTCCAGTTTTCCCTAGATTAGATATATTTTCTTACCTGTTGTCCAAGAAAAAGCCACAAAAAAGTAAGATCTATTCTTCCTTTGTCTAATCCAGTCTGAGCCTTTGCAATTTTCTTTTCATTGTTTCCATTATTGAATTATCGTTTGTGTCGTCGTCTCGAGTTGATGGTCTTAGTGCCTAGTTCATTTAGAGTTTCGAGTTCTGTTCACAGTAGTCACGTTGCCGCTACATCGTTATCCCTTCCGCTGTCCACCACCCATCCATCAATTTCCACCACGTGCTACCCGCCGTTCATTTTCATAATCATAGTTGAGATCGTTAACATCTTCATTTGATCCAATCTGCATCTTATCAAGTTTGTTTCGGAAAGAGAGAGGAAAAAAAGACGGAGAAAAAAAAGAGAGAAAAAAATTAAAAACAAAAGTAAGAGAAAGAAAAACGAAAAAAAAGTCTTCTGAAAGAAAAGAGAGAATAAAAAACAAAATTCGGATCTATCTAGACTCAATCTCGTAGTTGAATTCGGATTCGAATCTGTTTTGTGCACTGCTTAGTAAAACATGCATAACTTTCTCATACGAAGTCCGTTTTGGCTCCGCGAGTACTCAAATGAAAGCTAGCAACGAGCCGCATCTAAATAGTTGCTTAAGCAAGTTCCATATTTGGCACCACAAACTAGTCTTCTAAATAGGTCCTTTTGCCCTCTGAAGTTCGCGAACACAGCTTATTCCAGTTTTTCAAGCCAGTTTAAAAAAATTGACTCCTCATATCAACTCAGAATTGAGCGATTCCTTTTGCATTGGAAAACTTGAGTTAGTAGCATTATTTGAAAAAAATTATCAGAAAATTGGCTCCAACTTTTCTAGAGGAAAGTTGGAGAGAGAGTTGTTGTATATCCTGCTTGGCAGTTGTTTTTCATCATTATGTTTACTGCCGTTGTGATCTTCACTTATATCTTGCTGTCCAAAGCTACTTAGTATCCTTCATTGATGCTAGTTGTGCTACTCCATGACCTCATTAGTGTTCTAGGATCACGTCTCTAGTCCGGTCTAGCCTAGGACCAACACAGTATCGTCGTTGAGCGTTTATTCAATATTGCATCTTTGAATTGATTATTGCTAATTTTTTGCTACCATATATAGCAAACCCATCTCCACATATTTCTACACCGTGTATACGTACGTTCCCCTGGCAATTGCTTTGCACAATGTTCAGAGTTACTTGACACCGCTCATTGCCTGTCACCACCTGCCGCATGGTAAGAACTTGTAAAATATTGATATTTGCTTTATAGTGAGCACTTTACAACCACATCCTAGTAGTTCACAGGAACATTATTCGCAAATTTTGTTCCTTGTTTCTACTAATCATGACAGGTTCCGGAGATAGAAGTTCTTGGACGACAGACACATCTTCACCATTAGAAGAGTCGGGACAACACACACAAGCACATGGTCAGGTTAGCACTTTACCGTCATTTGAGGGTATATTTAATCCTGCTATTTATCTCGCTTGGGAGATTGATGTAGAACAAGGTTTTAGTAACCATGACTTTTCTGAACTTGAGCGAGTACGAGCTGCCACTAGAGCATTTACTGGTTTTGCTTCTGTTTGGTGGAGTGTGCATTGTAAGAAAAACATTGATAACCAACCCACAACTTAGAAAGATTTGAAAGATGTAACGAGACAACAATTTTTCCCTCCTTACAATCGTCGTGAATTGCATCACAAATTTGAACAATTAAACAAGGCAACAACACTGTTCATGCTTACTACCAAGAGTTCAAATCTTATATGCATCATTGTGACATAGAAGAATCCGAGGATGATACAATGAATAGATTTTTTGGTGGTTTGAACCATGATATTCAGACAAGATTTCAGTGTATTCCTCGTTGCATTACTGGTATGTGTGTTCCCGCTTGTACCTTTGAGAGACAGTTACAGGAGGATGCATTGGCTGACTACAACAACTACTATTCCAATTCATGCTCACTACCATCGGTTGATTCCTCCATCGTTGCACCTACTAGAGAAGCCACACCTCAGATTGTGAGTGCGACCTCATCTCAAGTGTATGGTATATTGTCATTGTCCATACCTACATCAGCTACGTCTTTGCGACATGGTAACAGTAAAGGTATTGATAATATAACTTCACATGAGAATGATGCTTGCCTAAATAACTTAAATACATCATGTGTTGAGTTACCTGCTGATTTGAGCACGCCACCTATTTTAGAGAATCATGTTGCTGTCATGAATGCATCTTGTGATCAAACAACTGAAATACAACCAATTTTGAGTGCGCGTGTTGAATTAACTGTTGATGTCAGAGAACCATGTGAGTTAGGAAATAAATCAGATTTGGATCAAATACATTTTAAAACAATTGTGCCAATGTTTAAATTTTTTGATTTAACCTCTAATCTTGGTGATCATTCTGTGTCAAATGACTTATTGGATGTTTTCCAATTTAAGCATGATGTAGCATGTAAATTTGATGCACGTAAGGTTTATTCACCAATGTTGCGATGGTTTAATGATGAATATTGTCAATCTTTTGATATGAATAAGAGATTCACTTATATGTGCAAACTGAGTTGCAATATTTTCATGCCTTCTACTTATGATAATATTTTGGCTTTATATTTTATGATCTATGAAAGTTACTCATGTATACATGTGTCATATGTGCAAAAATCAAGAGAAGTAAAAATGGATGACATATACATATACAACATGTACACCTTGTCTCTTTTGTTAGCCACATTTCAGATTAAGCAACACTGAGGACGGCTTTGTTTTCAAGAGGGGAGGATGATGAGGACATGACTACCTTGGATACGACCAAAAATATTGCATATATGCATATTTGTCACGTGATTTCTAGTGCAAACTATTCAATAATCTATTTATGTTATCCAGAACAAAAATACTTCACACACTTTTGTGTTTTGTCTAATTGCAGGTGTATGGGACATTTGTACAATCCACATATGAATTTAAGGGAAAAGGAGAAGTTTATGTTCTATTCAAAAAGTCCTCTCACGTCACTTTAGGGCCAAGAGAAGATAGAGTCCAAGTCTCTCACGTTCTGGATTCAGATTCGGACTGCACAGACATACCTGACTCAAAACGCCAACAAATTTTTCATATGGACTCCGAATTGGGTGATTTTTTTTGTTGGGAAGTAGATTTCGTGCTCTTTCGAACCCAATTGGATTCACCTTCAAATTCAGCCGGAGCGTTGAGTTATGGACGAAACAATCTGATGCTGCAGTAGAATCCGAGTCAAACAACAAGTCCAAAGGTGTTACGTCACCTCCACATGGGCCCTTTGGCCTTGTTCGACCTAGGGTTAGTTTTAGGCTGCCTGGGGATGTCCTCCCACCTCTTTGGACGACACCCCTTGCTCCTATATAAGTAGATCCATCTAGTAGCTTTTTCCTTGGGATTTGTTTAGTTAAAAGTTAGCCATTGCAACTTCGTGTACTTTGTTTGTGTCCAATGACCAGACCAAGACCTCTTACGGATCCCCACCTTTATCAATACTTCATATATACTCGCAGTATTCAGATTGTTTTTATCATATTCTTGCTTGTTCTTCAATTGCTTGTAGGAATAGACCTTCATGGTCAGGTTGATTGTGCTCCGGCGTGGTCAATAACCTCTCGGAGTTGGTTTAGCGATTGCTAAGGCGCATCGTCGTGCATGTTTGTAGTCGGATTGTCAAAGTCAACTCCACCAAATCGATAGTTATCATCTCATCGAAAGATCGGGACACCCCGCCTCTATCAAGTGGTATCAGTTTTCAGGTTGCTCGGTGAGAATTTCTAGATTTCTCTAGATTAGGTATATTTTCTTACCTATTGTCCAAGAAAAAGCCACAAAAAAATTAGATCTATTCTTCATTTATCCAATCCAGTCTGAGCCTTTGCAATTTTCTTTTCATTGTTTGCATTATTGAATTATCGTTTGCGTCTCGTGTCGAGTTGCTGGTCTTAGTGTCTAGTTCGTTTAGAGTTTCGAGTTCTATTCACAGTAGTCACGCTGCCGCTCCATCGTCATCCCTTCCGCTGTCCACCACCCATCCATCAATTTCCACCACATGCTACCAGCCGTTCATTGTCATAATCATAGTTGAGATTGTTAACATCTTGGCTTGATCCAATCTGCATCTTATCAAGAGAGAGAGAAAAAAAAGAGTGAAAAAAAGTAAAAACAAAAGTAAGAGAAAGAAAAAGAAAAAAGTCTGCTGAAAAAAGGGAGAAAAAAAAATTCGGATCTATCTAGACTCAATCTCGTAGTTGAATTCGGATTCGAATCTGTTTTGTGCACTGTTTAGTAAAACATGCATAACTTTCTCATACGAAGTCTGTTTTGGATCCGCGAGTACTCAAATGAAAGCTAGCGACGAGCCACATCTAAATAGTTGCTGAAACATGTTCCATATCTGGCACCTCAAACTAGCCTTCTAAATAGGTCCTTTTGCCCTCTGAAGTTCGCGAACACAGCTTATTCCAGTTTTTCAAGCCAGTTTAAAAAAATTGACTCCTCATATCAACTCAGAATTGAGCGATTCTTTGTGCATTGGAAAGCTTGAGTTAGTAGCATTCTCTGAAAAAAATTATCGTAAAATTGGCTCAAACTTTTCTAGAGGAAAGTTGGAGAGAGAGTTGTCGTATATCCTGCTTGGCAGTTGTTTTTCATCATTATCTTTATTGCCGTTGTGATCTTCACTTATATCTTGCTGTCCAGAGCTACTTAGTATCCTTCATTGATGCTAGTTCTGCTACGCCATGACCTCATTAGTGTTCCAGGCTCGCATCTCTAGTGCGGTCTAGCCTAGGACCAGCACAGTACTGTCGTTGAGCGTTTATTCAACATTGCATCTTTGAATTGATTATTGCTAATTTTTTGCTACCATATATAGCCAACCCATCTCCACATATTTCTACATCGTGTATACGTACGTTCCCCTGGCAATTGCGTTACACAATCTTCAGAGTTACTTGACACCACTGATTGGATGTCACCACCTGCCGCATGGTAAGAACTTGTAAAATATTAATATTTGCTTTACTGTGAGCACTTTACAACCACATCCTAGTAGTTCAAAGGAACATTATTCTCAAATTTTATTTCTTATTTCTACTAATCATGACAGGTTCCGGAGATAAAAGTTCTTGGACGACGGACACATCTTCACCATCAGAAGAGTTGGGACAACATACACAAGCACATGGTCAGGTTATCTCTTTACCGTCATTTGAGGGTATATTTAATCCTACTATTTATCTCGCTTGGGAGCTTGAAGTAGAACAAGGTTTTAGTCACCATGACTTTTCTGAACTTGAGCGAGTACGAGTTGCCCCTAGAGCATTTACTAGTTTTCTTTCTGTTTGGTGGAGTGTGCATTGTAAGAAAAACATTGATAACCAACCCACAACTTGGAAAGATTTGAAAGATGTAATGAGACAACAATTTTTCCCTCCTTACTATCGTCGTGAATTGCCTCGCAAATTTGAACAATTTAAACAAGGAAACAACACTGTTCATGCTTACTACCAAGAGTTCAAATCTTATATGCATCATTGTGACATAGAAGAATCCGAGGATGATACAATGAATAGATTTTTTGGTTGTTTGAACCATGATATTCAGGCAAGATTTCAGTGTGTTCCTCGTTGCATTACTGGTATGGATGTTCCCGCTTGTACCTTTGAGAGACAGTTACAGGAGATGCATTGGGTGACTACAAAAACTACTATTCCAATTCATGCTCACTACCATCGGTTGATTCCTCCATTGTTGCACCTACTAGAGCGGCCACACCTCATATTGTGAGTGCGACATCATCTCAAGTGTATGTTATATTGTCATTGTCCATACCTACATCAGCTACGTCTTTGCGACAAGGTAACAGCAATGTTATTGATGATATAACTTCACATGAGAATGATGCTTGCCTAAATAACTTAAATACATCATGTGTTGAGTTACCTGCTGATTTGAGCACGCCACCTATTTCAGAGAATCATGTTACTGTCATGAATGCATCATGTGATCAAACAACTGAAATACTAACAATTTTGAGTGCGCGTGTTGAATTAACTGTTGATGTCAAAGAACCGTGTGAATCAGGAAATAAATCAGATTTGGATCAAATACATTTTAAAACAATTGTGCCAATGTTTAAACATTTTGATATGACCTCTAATCTTGGTGATCATTCTGTGTCAAATGACTTATTGCATGTTTTCTAATTTAAGCATGTTGTAGCATGTAAATTTGATGCACGTAAGGTTTATTCACCAATGTTGCGATGGTTTAATGATGAATATTGTCAATCTTTTGATATGAATAAGAGCTTCACTTATATGTGCAAACTGAGTTGCAATATTTTCATGCCTTCTACTTATGATAATATTTTGGCTTTATATTTTATGATCTATGAAAGTTACTCATGTATACATGTGTCATATGTGCAAAAATCAAGGGAAGTAAAAATGGATGACATATACATATACAACATGTACACCTTGTCTCTTTTGTTAGGCACATTTCAGATTAAGCAACACCGAGGACGGCTTTGTTTTCAAGAGGGGAGGATGATGAGGACATGACTACCTTGGATACGACCAAAAATATTGCATATATGCATATTTGTCAGGTGATTTCTAGTGCAAACTATTCAATAATCTATTTATGTTATCCAGAACAAAAATACTTCACACACTTTTGTGTTTTGTCTAATTGCAGGTGTATGGGACATTTGTACAATCCACATATGAATTTAAGGGTAAAGGAGAAGTTTATGTTCTATTCAAAAAGTCCTCTCACGTCACTTTTGGGCCAAGAGAAGATAGAGTCCAAGTCTCTCACGTTCTGGATTTAGATTCGGACTGCACAGACATACCTGACTCAAAACGCCAACAAATTTTTCATATGGACTCCGAATTGGGTGATTTGTTTTTTGTTGGGAAGTAGATTTCGTGCTCTTTCGAACCCAATTGGATTCACCTTCAAATTCAGCCGGAGCGTTGAGTTATGGACGAAACAATCTGATGCTGCAGTAGAATCCGAGTCAAACAACAAGTCCAAAGGTGTTACGTCACCTCCACTTGGGCCCTTTGGCCTTGTTCGACCTAGGGTTAGTTTTAGGATGCCTGGTGATGTCCTCCCACCTCTTTGGACGACACCCCTTGCTCCTATATAAGTAGATCCATCTAGTAGCTTTTTCCTTGGGATTTGTTTAGTTAAAAGTTAGCCATTGCAACTTCGTGTACTTTGTTTGTGTCCAACGACCAGACCAATACCTCTTACGGATCCCCACCTTTATCAATACTTCATATATACTCGCAGTATTTAGATTGTTTTTATCATATTCTTGTTCTTCAATTGCTTGTAGGAATAGACCTTCATGGTCAGGTTGATTGTGCTCCGGCGTGGTCAATAACCTCTCGGAGTTGGTTTAGCGATTGCTAAGGCGCAACGTCGTGCACGTTTGTAGTTGGATCGTCAAAGTTGACTCCACCAAATCGATAGTTATCATCTCATCGAATGATCGGGACACCCCGCCTCTATCATCAGCGATACGCTTGAGCCACTCCTCATAGAAGTCGTCGACCGGGCGGTGGCGAAGGAGCTCCCGCACCATGAGCAGAGCAGCCTAGACATTCGCCGGGCTGTGACACGCGTGGGAGGATGAAGCTGTCGGGGTCAGTGACGGAGTGGCGGTGCACCCATCACGGCGCATCGAAGGGTGCAGCGAAGAGGCTTGCTGCTTGTGGCCGGCAGGGCCCGTGGCGGCGCTGGCCACCGGAGGTGGAGCACGACGAGCACAACCATCACCTGCCGGAGCCGTCTGAGCAACACGAGCGGCAACTGCAGCCCGACGGTCGGCGTGAGCCCAGCGTGCGTCAGCCATGGAGGTGTCGGAGTGGCGCTGGATCGATCGGCGGAAGAGAAGATCCAACGCACCCCTACCTGGCGTGCCAAATGTCGGATTACGGGTTCCACAAGCCCGTGAAAGGTTCGAACTTTGGGGTGCGTGCGGAGATCTCAAACTAGCCAGCCTGCCTACTCGCAATCCTCCTAAGCCTAGCGCGTCTTGCTCAAAGAGACAAAGAGACAGAACAGTTTATCTTGGTTCGGGCCACCTTGCGGTGTAATACCCTACTTGAGCGTTTTGGTGGATTGCCTCAAAGGGCTGAGGATGAACTAGTACAGTGTACGAACTGGCCTTAGGAGGTGAGGTGTTCTTGAGCTCAAGAGAGCTGGTGAGGTGGTCGGGTGAGAGTGGATCCGGTTTGACCAGATGCCAACTCGCTAGATCCCCCTCTATGGTGGTGGATAAGTCCTATTTATAGTGGCCTTGGTCCTCTTCCCAAATGTTGGTGGGAAGGGACCCCACAATGGCCTGTTTTTATAGGGGACAAGCAGTATAGCCTATCCTAACTAAAGTGGTCTTCGCCTGCGAAAAGCCTCTGGCCGTGACACTGTGGTGGGCTCGGTGATGACCTCCTTCCTGGAGGTCTTGGTCTTGTTGCACCGGAATGGAAACCTTTGGCTGATTCCTCAGGACTCCGCGCCTGTGGCTTGCCTCCCTTGCACCAAAGAGGAAACTGGCGCTCTGCGCCTGCTAGCGTCCGCCTGCCCTTGGTCGTCATGGCTCACATCAGCTGAGCCTCGTGAGGTGCACCTTGCATAGAACTCTCCCCCCCTCGGGAGCCAGCCTGAGGAGGCCGATTCCCTCGGGGGTCTTGGTGTCCTCCACCTCGCGAGGCTTGGCCCCTCACGAGGGTCTTGAGTCGCTGATGCTGAAGCTGGGCCGTACCAAGACGTTGATGGAGCCACATGGTGGGCCGCAGGCAGGCAAGTCTGGATACCCCCATATCCAGAACGCCGACAATGCTTATTGATCATGGAGACTTATACATATTACTTGTGAAGCATGCTTGTTTACTTGAGGCTCTTGTATTTGGTTATTTTTGCATCATATGCGACCATACTATGAAATGCTCCCTTGTCCTTTCTTCTGATGAGCATGATGCATACACTTGTTGGGTATATTACCACACGAATGATAGGTTTTGCACTTCCGCTAACCTCATTTGTTTTTCTGAGTGTTTTCCATGTTCTTTCATTTTGAAGGATTCACAAGGCATTACCGTCATGAGACATATTGGTTATGTGAGGGCATACATGATGTGCAACTCCAACATCTTCGGGAACATTCATGAGGTGAACTCCTTCCCTTTGAGCCATCCTCAAATATGCACATTGGATGGGTCACTGTTTCATTGTTGTTTCCTTCTTGGTGTCTACATGATACATCTCACGAACGTATGAGCGGCATTGGAGATTGGCCTATGGACCTTTACATTGAGGAGCGCTTGCACTTATTGGATGCACCTTCAGAACTCCACTCATGCCATGACATCGAGCTTTGGTACATCAACACTCCTTTGACTTTTTGTACCACCACCTCCATATTTGTTGATTGTGCTCACACATGTCATGCTCAATGGACATATCATTCTCACACAAGTTTGCACCCCATGCATGGATTGACTCACATAATGCTTGTCTTGTTGCATCTATTTCCATGTCATCCATGATATATGAGCTTGTGCATTTCCTTGGCAAATTTGTTGTGATCTTTCTTGATGGCATATTCATACATGATGATCATATTGTCCACCATCAATTTCATGATATCATACATATATTGAGCATCCATTGCCATATTCATGCTATTGATGAACCGTCTCTATATGACATCATTTTGCACAATGGTAGAATTTGTCACTTTGTGCACCATGCCAATTACCCCATGAATGCTTTGCATGTCATTCTATATCAACTTGATAAGCTTCATGTGCTTTGTCACGAACATTCTTGCCGCACGGACTAATTCTTACATGATGGACACTTTGTGTGCGCTAACCATTGTATTTCCGAGTGTTGCTTGTGTTTGCTCAATTTGCATGTACCACATACCGGAGACACCTTGAAGTACTTGGACTGCGCCATGCCTTCAACTCCGTCCAACTACAAGTCCGTCCACGACAACCGTTTCCATGGTGATGAGGATCACGATCCGAGGTCGGGTCTTTCCCAAGGGGTGGGGGAGATGATGCAGAGCATCCCACGTTCATCCCCATGTATACTCTGACTACTCTCCAAGCCCCAAGAGGACATATGATGAGACCTCGAATATACGACATTGCGGGCATAAAATATGGGCAAGATTCTGGTCAGTCTTTGGCTGCTTGGGGTTTGGTTTGCCGGCCCAAAAACAAAGGTGGCCTGGGTATTTTGAATCTGAAGTTGTAAAATGAGGCTCTGCCACATGGCTACTACCTCAAACGGAAACACTATGTGTGATCAGGTACTTGGAGGAAGGCCAAGGAGAAGCTACATCCAACGGACAAGACGGCGAGGACACCAAGTACGAGGGACAAGAAGAAGAGCTGACATTGAAGTTACAGCCACCGGACAACCGGTCGGGACCGGACGTCCGGCACCTGAAGTCCAACTTGCCCAAGTCCCAGCCAATGCAAGCTACAACAAGCAGACGTCCGGCCTCCACCGAACGGCCGGCACCATCACCACCGAAGGCAAATTAGCGAAAGTCCGAAGAGACCGCACGTCCGGCACCACCTTCACAGAACGGAAACATCGGAAGTCCGAAGACTTCCGGATGACCGGACACCCGCGAGCTACCGGACGACCGACAGCCGTCGGACTTCCGACGCCTGTCTGCGCATAGAGATCGGGCCCGAGGCCCATGTATCCCTCTCCCACTTACCCCTTCGTGGACCTAGACTATATATACTCCTCCACCTCCTCCTAGTTAGGGTAACATAGGTTTAGCTCATTTGAGATAGAGCTTTGCTCATCCATACGGATCTACTCCTCGCGAGAGACCGCGGCCACTTCGGAGAAGATCCATCTTGGATTCAAGACCCCATTCATGGGATGACCCTCAAGACCTCCTCATGGAGATGAACTAGCTACTTGTATCGTCCTTTGTTGGATTCAGATCGTGTATCTCTTTGTGTTTCGAGGATCTAGCACATGTGTCACCGGATCTTGTTGGTCGAGTGATTTCTCTTGTGTTTCCTCTCGTGTTCCCCTCATTTTTTCCCTCGTGTTCTTGGTAGGTTTCCCTCCAAACGTGAAAGATCGGGCATCTAGGGTTCTACCCTACATCAATCTTCATGATGATGGTGCCGTTGTCGTGCTTGAGCTCGTAGTAGATGTTGTTCGTCATCATCGTGCACATGTTGCTTGGAGGTGACTTGCCCTTCATGACGATGTGGATCACGAATGTGATGGTGGTCGCCATGGAGATGTGGACGTGGACGAATTGCGCTTGCATCACTTGGGCACTCCGAAGATGATCGACTTGGTCGCCGCAGCCTTGAAGATGACGAAGGGGAAGTAGACTTGATTAAGGCCCGAATCTCCTCCATCCTTGCATCTTGCTCCTGTTTTTGTGCGGAAAGCTCTTGTTGGTGTAGTCCCTTTTCCTTGCTTCGGAGTGACGAATGTCGATGGAGATGTTCTTGATGCGCTCTCGAAATCTTGATTGTGCGCCTTGCATTTGTCGTTGTAGATTGAAGATTGATGATTTGGTGATGTACTTGTCCACGCCGTCGTTGTTGTCGAAGACCGGAAATGAAATGCCTTGCCAATCCATCACGAAACTCGATAAAATATGAGTGAAATAAAGGAGATAACTATACCAAATGTACCTTGACCGATGTTGAAGATGGATCAATGATCACTCAATGATGTAACAAGGAAATAGCACAATTGGTACCGATCTCATCAATTTCTCACACCTACACAAGTAAGGGTTTGGGTGGAGCTCGGTGTGGATAGTGGAACAAAAAATTTGATGCAAAATGTTAGCAAGAGTCAATAATGTTGAAAAAGATTCACAAATTCGCAAGTGAAACAAGTAGACCAATAGCAATGAATGGCACACGAAAACACACACACATGGATAGATAAATGGGGTCGTGCAACTAAGGAATGAGCACAAAATGTGGAATCCACGGAAAATGCTCGTGTTGCACAACTCAACAGAGAGGCTAGCACTATTGCTCTATAGGCGGATACGACAATTGTGAACAACCTATAAGATGCAAAATGGATAAACTTTCTATCCCAAGTATGCTATGTATGGATGTTCTAGTGTTTTAGGACAAGATGATCGAGTATGATACCATATGATATATTGTGATGCTATGGCTATTGCTTACAAGCTCTTTGTTCACTCTTTTTCTTTGCTTAAAAGCTTATTATTTTTTTTTGTTGGCCACTTTGCGAAATGCACAAACCAAGATAGCAATTGTATATATGAGGGAACAAACTTGTGACACAAGGGGATGATATGATGATACCAATATGATATGGTATGTATGCAATGGGAGGTGTAGATCAATAATGTGCACGAGTAACATTGCCGACAATACTCAAAGGCTAGTCTCGATAGGTAAGTGATGCAAAATGGGCTAGGGGTTATCAATGCAATAGCAACGGGAATATACAATGGTGTCGTCGAGGTTACCGTCCTTGGCAATGATGAGAGGCGGTGTTGCCGATGTCGACCCGTTCCTAGTTAACCTAAACACCCTAGGAAACGGAAAAACTGCAAACTCAAAATCTCCAAAGGCAAATGTCAAATGGTGGTAGCGGAAAGTGGTGGTAGTTTGCACTTGGCAATGCGGGAATGGAATGTTGGACTATACACGTGTCGGAGTTGAAGTTGCCTTCCCTAAGTAGCCGAAACACCTTAGGAGACACAAGCCACAACTCAAACAAGCTCAAACAAAATTGGGCTAAGTTGGGTTGTCGGAAGTGTATGGTGGGCAAAGTTATGTGGAAGTGTAGGTGGTGGTTGATGAAGAAGCAACCGTTCCTAAGTAGCCGAAACACCTTAGGAGACTCGAATCACTACTCAAGCAACCACTAATGCTACAGTGAACAACAATGGGTTAGATTGCAGAAGTCGGTGGTGGTGCAGCGGATGATGTGGTGGAAGCCCTAGGCAAAGATGCCAAAACTCCAAAATTTTGATGGAGTCAAATGATGTTGGAAGTATTTTTGTGTGATGTATCTTCAAAACGAGCTAAAGAACGTCAAAATCGGAGTTCAGTTATGGACAAAATAAAAATCAGCCAAAGTGGGAATCTACAGGTATCGGGCGTCCGATAATGGTCGGACGACCTGTCGTCGGACGTCCGGAAAAGGCCGGAAATCCGATGTTTTACTTCTGTTGGGTGGTCTGGTTCCAGGTGGTCGGACGTCCGAGAAAGTGTCGGTTGTCCAGTGGGTTTGGGTCAACGCAAGATGCGAGTTCGGGACGCGATTTTGTGCGGAAATTGGGGATTTTGGGGTCAAAATTGATGAGATTTTGTGGATGAAAGACGGGGAAACTTTGGGAGATGCTAGATCCACTCAAAACCAAGGAAATCCATGGATCAAAATCAACAAAACATCATCAAACCAACAAATCACAAAAAAATTGGGGCTATTTTTGGTGGGGATTTTTGAAATTGGGGAAGAACACAACAAAATCAAGCTAGAAAAAGAGGGGTAGGGGCTCCAAATTCGTGATCAACCTTGCTCTGATCCAAGATGATTTAGGGCAGAACCCTAGAGGCCCAATCTTTCACGATTGGAGGGAATCCTATGAAAAATAGGAAGAACACGAGGGGAAATCACGAGAGAATCACTCAAACCAACGAGATTCTGTCACACATATGCTAGATCGTCGGAACACAAAGAGAGATACACGATTCAAAGTCAACAAAGGACGATACAAGTAGCTAGTTCATCTCCGTGAGGAGGTCTTGAGGGTCATCCCATGAATGGGGTCTTGAATCCAAGGTGGATCTTCTCCAAAGAGGCCGCAGTCTCTCACGAGGAGTAGATCCGTATGGGACTTGGGCTGGCTGGTGAAGACTCCAGGCGTCGGACGTCCGATAGGCGTCTATCATCCAGAGGTCATCGGACGTCCGAGAGCTGTAGCTTCCTGGCAGCTCTTCCTCTTGTTCCTCGCGCTTGGTGTCCTCGCCGTCTTGTCCAATGCTCCTAGCTGTTCCATGGCCTTCCTCTTGGTTCCTAGCCATGCATAGCACATATGTTTGAGGTAGTAGTCATGTCTCACATGTGGAAAGTGACGATTCAGAGAGGAGCGAATTCACCTTGTGTCCAATGGCGTATGTTCGAGGTCGCGTCATATGTCCTCTTGGGGCTTGGAGAGTAGTCGGAGTGTACCTGGGGATGAACGTGGGATGCTCCGCGTCACTTCTCCTACTCCTTGGTGATGCTCCTTAGCTGCTTGGGGGTGTACCTCTTTGTATCTAATGATACATAATGCATTTTGGTGAGGTAGCACCCAAGTTCCATTCGCGTCCATATGCATGTCAAGTAGGAAGGAGTTCACATCGGTTTCCACTGCGCGTGCTCGAGCTCTTTTCATAGGCCCACGTGGTGCTTGATGTGTTGGTGTAGAGTCCATGGGGATGATGGAAGGATGCTCCGCATCAGGACTTCTTGGAGGAGTCATACCTCTCAACCCGGGCATGAGCCTTAAATACCAATTTCAGCTCCTAGAACATCTCATATGCTTTGCGGTGCTCAAAACACCTTTGGAGCCCCAGTTCTAAGCCGTAAAGCATGGCGCACTAAACTATTGAGTAGTCATCATTTCTTGTCTACCAAATGTTCATAGCGTCCAGGTTTGCGGGAGTGGCTGGTTCACCTAGAGGTGCATCAAGGACATAAGCCTTCTAAGCAGCAGTGAGGATAATCCCCATATTACGAACCCAGTCCGCTTAGTTGCTTCCATCATCTTTCAACTTTTCATTCTCCAGGAATGCATTAAAATCCAGGGGAGCTATAGCGCGAGCCATTGATCTACTACACAATTTGCGAAGATAAATTAGACTATGTTCATGATAATTGGTTCAGTTAATCATATTACTAATGAACTCCCACTTAAATCAACATCCCTCAAGTTGTCTAAGTGTTACATGATCCAAATCAACTAACCCATGTCCGATCATCACGTGAGATGGGGTAGTCATCAATGGTGAACATCTCCATGTTGATCATATGTACTATATGACTCATGTTTGAACTTTCGGTCCTTCATGTTCCTAGGCCATGTCTGTACATGCTAGGATCATCAAGTTTAACCCAAGTATTCTGCATGTGTAAAACTGGCTTACACCCATTGTATGCGAACGTGGAGTTGATGTCTACTATACAACCTTCTTTTTGTAGACGTTGTTGGGCCTGCAAGTGCACATGTTTGTAGGACAGTAGCAAATTTCCCTCAAGTGGATGACCTAAGGTTTATCAATCTGTGGGAGGCGTAGGATAAAGATGGTCTCTCTCAAACAACCCTGCAACCAAATAACAAAGAGTCTCTTGTATCCCCAACACACCCAATACAATGGTAAATTGTATAGGTTCACTAGTTCGGCGAAGAGATGGTGATACAAGTGCAATATGGATGGTAGATATAGGTTTTTGTAATCTGAAAATATAAAAACAACAAGGTAACTAATGATAAAAGTGAGCGTAAACGGTATTGCAATGATGGGAAACAAGGCCTAGGGTTCATACTTTCACTAGTGCAAGTTCTCTCAACAATAATAACATACATAGATCATATAACAATCCCTCAACATGCAAAAAAGAGTCACTCCAAAGCCACTAATAGCGGAGAAGAAACGAAGAGATTATGGTAGGGTATGAAACCACCTCAAAGTTATTCTTTTGGATCAATCTATTCAAGAGTTCGTACTAGGATAACACCTTAAGACACAAATCAACCAAAACCCTAATGTCACCTAGATACTCCATTGTCACCTCAAGTATCCGTGGGCATTATTATCGATATGCATCACACAATCTCAGATTCATCTAGTCAACCAACACATAGTACTTCACAGAGTGCCCCAAAGTTTCTACCGGAGAGTTAAGACGAAAACGTGTGCCAACCCCTGTGCATAGGTTCATGGGCGGAACCCGCAAGTTGATCACCAAAACATACATCAAGTGGCACGTGATATCCCATTGTCACCACAGATAAGCACGGCAAGACATACATCAAGTGTTCTCAAATCATTAAAGACTCAATCCGATCATATAACTTCAAGAGAAAAACTCAATTCATCACAAGAGAGTAGAGGGGGGAGAAACATCATAAGATCCAACTATAATAGCAAAGCTCGCGATACGTCAAGATCGTGCCATAGAGAGAACACGAGAGAGAGAGAGAGAGCAAACACATAGCTACTGGTACATACCCTCAGCCTCGAGGGTGAACTACTCCCTCCTCGTCATGGAGAGCGCCGAGATGATGAAGATGGCCACCGGTGATGGGTTCCCCCTCCGGCAGGGTGCCAGAATGGGCTCCCGAGAGGTTTTTGGTGGCTACAGAGGCTTGCGGCGGCGGAACTCCCGATCTATCATCTTATTCGATGTTTTTAGGGTATAAGGGAATATATTGGTGAAAGAAGTCGGTCGGGGGAGCCTCAGGGGCCCACGAGAGGGTAGGGCGCGCCCAGGGGGGTGGGCGCGCCCCCCTATCTCATGGCCTCCTCGAAGCTTCCTTTACTTCAACTCCAAGTCTCCTAGGTCACGTTCGTTCGAAAAATCACGCTGCCGAAGGTTTCATTCCGTTTGGACTCCCTTTGATATTCCTTTTCTTCAAAATACTGAAACAGGCAATAAAACATCAATATGGGCTGGGCCTCCGGTTAATAGGTTAGTCCCAAAAGTAATATAAAAGTGTATAATAAAGCCCTAATCATTCAAAACAGATAATAAAATAGCATGAATGCTTCATAAATTATAGATACGTTGGAGACGTATCAGAGCTTGATGTCTACTACACAACCTTCTTCTTGTAGAGGTTGTTGGGCCTGCAAGTGCACAGGTTTGTAGGACAGTAGCAAATTTCCCTCAAGTGGATGACCTAAGGTTTATCAATCCGTGGGAGGCGTAGGATGAAGATGGTCTCTCTCAAACAACCCTGCAACCAAATAACAAAGAGTCTCTTGTGTCCCCAACACACCCAATACAATGGTAAATTGTATAGGTGCACTAGTTCGGCGAAGAGATGGTGATACAAGTGCAATATGGATGGTAGATATAGATTTTTGTAATCTGAAAATATAAAAACAGCAAGGTAACTAATGATAAAAGTGAGCGTAAACGGTATTGCAATGATGGGAAACAAGGCCTAGGGTTCATACTTTCACTAGTGCAAGTTCTCTCAACAATAATAACATACATAGATCATATAACAATCTCTCAACATGCAACAAAGAGTCACTCCAAAGCCACTAATAGCGGAGAAGAAATGAAGAGATTATGGTAGGGTACGAAACCACCTCAAAGTTATTCTTTTGGATCAATCTATTCAAGAGTTCGTACTAGGATAACACCTTAAGACACAAATCAACCAAAACCCTAATGTCACCTAGATACTCCATTGTCACCTCAAGTATTTGTGGGCATGAATATAAGATATGCATCACACAATCTCAGATTCATCTATTCAACCAACACAAAGTACTTCAAAGAGTGCCCCAAAGTTTCTACCGGAGAGTCAAGACGAAAACGTGTGCCAACCCCTATCCATAGGTTCATGGGCAGAACCCGCAAGTTGATCACCAAAACATACATCAAGTGGCACGTGATATCCCATTGTCACCACAGATAAGCACGGCAAGACATACATCAGGTGTTCTCAAATCATTAAAGACTCAATCCGATAAGATAACTTCAAGAGGAAAACTCAATTCATCACAAGAGAGTAGAGGGGGGAGAAACATCATAAGATCCAACTATAATAGCAAAGCTCGCGATACATCAATATAGTGCCATAGAGAGAACACGAGAGAGAGAGAGAGAGATCAAACACATAGCTACTGGTACATACCCTTAGCCCCGAGGGTTAACTACTCCCTCCTCGTCATGGAGAGCGCCGAGATGATGAAGATGGCCACCGGTGTTGGGTTCCCCCTCCGGCAGGGTGCCGGAACGGGCTCTCGAGAGGTTTTTGGTGGCTACAGAGGATTGCGGCGGCAGAACTCCCGATCTATCTTCTTATTCGATGTTTTTAGGGTATAAGGGAATAT
>NC_041385.1:352601691-352647519 GCF_002162155.2 Triticum dicoccoides | reverse complement strand
CCAAAAGTAATATAAAAGTGTATAATAAAGCCCATAATCATTCAAAACAGATAATAAAATAGCATGGATGCTTCATAATAATAGATACGTTGGAGACGTATCAGCATCCCCAAGCTTAATTCCTAGTCGTCCTCGAGTAGGTAAATGATAAAAGAAAGAATTTATGAAGTGTGAATGCTAGAAGGTGCACAAGTTTGATCAATGATAATTTCAATCAGCTTTTCTAGCATCATTATATGTCATAACAATAGTTCATCTCATAAAACTTCTCAAGAACAAGTAACAAGCAATTCACATATTAAAGCATAGACCATAAATTTTCTTGAAAACTAGCAAACTTCATACTCAGTCATCAAACAATTATGATTCATCTTATTTTCAGGAATAGCAAACTCCACATACTCAACTATCATATAGTCTTCTACAATTGCTAACACTCACACAATACTAATGGTTATGGAGTTTCAATCGGACACTGAGAAAGATAGGGGCTTATAGTGTTGCCTCCCAACGTATTCACCTTTGGGTGATGTCAACAATAATAGTTCATGCTAACTTACATCCAATTGGATATATATATATCAGGATCTTTCCAACACGAGGGGCTTGCCAAAGGATAAAATGAAAAAGGGAAAGGTGAAGATCACCTTGACTCTTGCATAAAGTAAAAGACATAAAGTAAAAGATAGGCCCTTCGCAGAGGGAAGCAGAGGTTGTCATGCGCGTTTAGGGTTGGATGCACAAAATCTTAATGCGAATGAACGTCACTTTATATTGCCACTTGTATATGGATCTTTATTATGCAGTCCGTCGCTTTTATTGCTTCCATAACAAGATCGTATAAAGCTATTTTCTTCACACCAAAAAATCATACATATTTAGAGAGCAATTTTTATTGCTTGCACCGATGACAACTTACTTGAAGGATCTTACTCAATCCATAGGTAGGTATGGTGGACTCTCATGGCAAAACTGGGTTTAAGGATATTTGGAAGCACAAGTAGTATCTCTACTTGGTGTAAGGAATTTTGGCTAGCATGAGGGGGAAAGGCAAGCTCAACATGTTTGAATGATCCATGACAATATACTTTAACTGAGATGTGCGAAAACATAACCCATTGCGTTGTCTTCCTTGTCCAACAACAACTCTTTAGCATGTCATACTGAATGAGTGCTCCCAATTATAAAAGATGTCTAGGATAGTGTATTTATATGTGGAATCTCTCTTCCTTCAATATTCTTTCATGAATTGTTCAAATGACCAATACAATGCTTGCTAAACTTCAATAAATTTACAACCTCTACTTCTTATATGTGAAGTCATTACACCCCATGGGATAATCAAATGAGGCATATATAATTTCAGATTTATGACAATCAACTCATTCAACCATTTACTCATAGGATATAAGTGAAGCACACGAGTAAATGACAAACTACTCCAAAAAGATATAAGCGAAGATAATGAGTAGCTAAATAATTATGTAGCTATATGAAGACTCTCTCTCATTAAAGAATTTCTGATCTTGGTAATGTATTCAAACAGCAAGCAAAACAAAATAAAATGACATTGCAAGGATAGCACAACTCATGTGAAGAAGCAAAAAACTTAGGCTCAACCGATACTAACCGATAGTTGTTGAAGAAGAAAGGTGGGATGCCTACCGGGGCTTCCCCAAGCTTAGATGCTTGAGACTTCTTGAAATATTATATTGGGGTGCCTTGGGCATCCCCAAGCTTGAACTTTTGCGTCTCCTTAATTCCTCTCATATCATGGTTTCTCTTTTTATCAAAAGCTTCATCCACACCAAACTCAACAAGAACTCATGAGATAAGTTAGTATAAATCAATGCAAAAACCTTATCATTTTAAACTGTAACAAATCACTAAAATTATTATTCAACATTTCATACTAAATGTCTCTGCATATTTAATACTCCTATCCTCAAATAGAATCATTAAACAAGCAAACATATGCAAACAATGCAAACATAACAGCAATCTATCAAAACAGTATAGTCTATAAAGAATGCAAGATTCATCATACTTCCCTAACTCCAAAAATTATGAAATAAAATTCCCACTGTAGTAAATTTATCATATCTCATTATTCAAAAAGTTTCAACATTATACCATTCTCTGACTTTTCTAGGGAATTTTTGCAACAGCGGTAAACTTTCTGTTTTCAAACAGCAACATGTATACTAGCAAAATAAGCATGGTAAAGGCTATCCTTGACTTTTTTTTATTGAAACTAAAGATGCAAAACATTATTATAAATAACATAAAGCAAATACTAACAAAAGAAAATGACGCTCCAAGCAAAACACATATCATGTGGTGAATAAAAATATAGCTCCAAGTAAAGTTACCGATGAACGAAGATGAAAGAGGGGATGCCTTCCGGGGCATCCCCAAGCTTAGGCTCTTGGTTGTCCTTTGAATATTACCTTGGGGTGCCTTGGGCATCCCCAAGCTTAGGCTCTTGCCACTCCTTATTCCATAGTCCATCGAATCTTTACCCAAAACTTGAAAACTTCACAACACAAAACTCAACAGAAAACTCGTAAGCTCCGTTAGTATAACAAAATAAAACCACCACATAGATATTGTAGTGAACTCATTCTAAATTCATATTGGTGTAACATATACTGTACTCCAACTTATCTATGGTTCATACCACTTAATACTAGCCATAGATGCATCAAAATAAGCAAACAACACACGAAAAACAGAATCTGTCAAAAACCGAACAATCTGTAGTAATTTGTATCAAACGTATACTTATGGAACTCCAAACATTCTAAAAAATTAGGAAGTCCTAAGAAATTTGTTTACAAATCCAGATCAAAACGAATCAGATCAATATCACGTTTCTGTGAATTAACAAAACTAATTTACTGGGTGCAAAAGTTTCTGATTCTCAGCAGGATCAACACAACTATCACCGTAAGCTATCCTAAAGGTCTCACTTGGCACTTTATTGAAACAAAAGCTATAAAGTATGATTACTACAGTAGCATAATCATATGTACACACAAAAACAGTAAGGGTAAATATTGGGATGCCTCCCAACAAGCGCTTTTCTTTAATGCGTTTCTAGCTAGGCATGATGATGACAATGATGCTCACATAAAGGATAAGAATTGAAACATAACGGGAGCATCATGAAGCATATGACTAGCACATTTAAGACTAACCCACTTCCTATGCATAGGGATTTTATGAGCAAACAACTTATGGGAACAACAATCAACTAGCATAGGAGGGCAAATCAAGCATAGCTTCAAGATTTTCAACACATAGAGAGGAAACTTGATATTATTGCAATTCCTACAAGCATATATTCCTCCCTCATAATAATTTTCAGTAGCATCATGAATGAATTCAACAATATAACCAGCACCTAAAGCATTCTTTTCATGATCTACAAGCATAGAAAATCTACTACTCTCCACATAAGCAAATTTCTTCTCATGAATAGTAGTGGGAGCAAACTCAACAAAATAATTATCATGTGAGGCATAATCTAATTGAAAACTAAAATCACGATGACAAGTTTCATGGTTATCATTATTTCTAATAGCATACAAGTCATCACAATAATCATCATAGATAGCAACTTTGTTCTCATAATCAATTGGCACCTCTTCCGAAATAGTGGAATCATCACTAAATAAAGTTGACACTCTTCCAAATCCACTTCCATAATTGTCACAATAATACTCAACATCCCCCAAAATAGTGGGATCATTACTTCCTAAAGCCGACACTCTTCCAAACCCACTTTCATAAATATAATCATCATAAATAGGAGGCATGTTTTCATCATAATAAATTTGCTCATCAAAACTTGGGGGACAAAAAATATCATCTTCATCAAACATAGCATCCCCAAGCTTGTGGCTTTGCATATAATTAGCATCATGGATATTCAAGGAATTCATACTAACAACATTGCAATCATGCTCATCATTCAAAGATGTAATACCAAACATTTTATAGGCTTCTTCTTCTAGCACTTGAGCACAATTTTCCTTTTCATCATACTCACGAAAGATATTAAAAAGATGAAGCGTATGAGACAAGTTTAACTCCATTTTTTGTTGTTTTTATTTTATAAACTAAATTAGTGATAAAACAAGAAACAAAAAGATTTGATTGCAAGATCTAAATATATACCTTCAAGCACTCACCTCCCCGGCAGCGGCACCAGAAAATAGCTTAGTTGACGGGGTGTGAGTGCCGCTTACCTAGCCTCCCCGGCAACGGCGCCAGAAAAGAGGAGTCTATCACACCCGATCATCACGAGGTGCTTCAAAACAACGAACTTTCGCAACGGTGCATACTTAGGGAGAACACACTTTATCTTGAAATTAAGTGAAGGGATCATCTTATAATGCTATCATTGTCCTAAGAAAATAAGATGCATAAAAAGATAAACATCCCATGCAATCAATATATGTGACATGGTATGGCCATTATCTTCTTATGCTTTTGATCTCCATCTCCAAAGCACATGGCATGATCTCCATCGTCACTGGCATGACACCATGATCTCCATCATCGTGCCATCATGTGGTTGTCTCCACCAACTATTGCTTTTACGACTATTGCTAACTCGTAGAGATAAAGTAAAGCAATTATGTGGCGTTTGATGATCGACACGCGGGTCATACAATAAATTAAAGACAACCCTATGGCTCCTGCTAGTTGCCATACTCATCAACATGCAAGTCGTGAACCTTCTACAAAACATGATCATCACATACATCAACATGTATCACATCACATTTTGGCCATACCACATCACAACATGCCCCGCAAAAACAAGTTAGACGTCCTCTACTTTGTTGTTGCAATTTTTACGTGGCTGCTAGGGCAAACTATAAGAACCGTCCTTATCTACGCAAAACCACAACGGTGATATACAAGTTGCCTTTTAACCTTCTACAAAAGTCGCCTTTGTCAAATCATATTCAACTAAAGTAGGAGAGACAGACACCAACCAACCACTTTTATGCAATACTAGTTGCATGTCAAACAGTGGAACGGATCTCATGTGTGAGGACATGTAAGGTTGGTCCGAGCCACTTCGTCCCACAATACCGCATAATCCAAATAAGACAAAGGAAGTAAGCAATTTGAACATCAACGCCCACAACTTCATTGTGTTCTACTCATGCATATACATCTACCCGTAGACCTATCTCATGATGCCACTGATGGGGAACGTTGCATGAAAATAAAAAAAAAATTCTACAAAATACCCAAGATCTAATCTAGGAGATGTATAGCCATGAGAGGGGAGAGTGTCCACATATCCTTGTAGACCAAAAGCGTTAGCGCCATAATGTGTTGATGCAGTCGTACTCTTCACGATCCAATCCGATCTAGTTCCGAACGGACGGCACCTCCGAGTTTAGCACGCGTATGGCTCGGCAGCGCCCTCTCTTTCTTGATCAAGCAAGTGAGTGAGAGGAGGTAGATGAGATCTAAACTAACATGGTGGTGTGGTGGTGGTGGTGGCAGCGGAATTCTGGCATGGCTTCACCAAGCGCTGGCGGAACATGGAGGAGGAGTAACGGGAGGGAGATGGGGAAAGGGTGGAAGCGTAGGCTACCCACTGCGCCTCCCCACTATATATAGGGTCGAGGGAGGGGATTGATATGTCTCCAATATATCTATAATTTTTGATTGTTCCATGCTATTATATTATCCATCTTGGATGTTTTATATGCTATTTTATACTATTTTTGGGACTAACCTATTAACCTAGAGGCCAGTGCTAGTTTCTGTTTTGTCCTTGTTTTTGAGTTTTGCAGAAAAGGAATATCAAACGGAGTCCAAATGAGCTGAAAATTTACGGTGATTTTTTATGGACCAGAAGAAGCCCTCGAAGCACAAGAGTTGGGTCAGAACAGTCCCGAGTCAACGACAAGGGTGGAAGGCGCGCCCACCCCTCTAGGGTGTCATACGTCTCCAACATATCTATAATTTTTGATTGTTCCATGCTATTATATTATCTGTTTTGGATGTTTAATGGGCTTTTATATGCTATATTATTTTCGGGACTAACCTATTAACCGGAGGCTCAGTCCCAGTTTTAGTTTTTTGCCTATTTTAGAGTTTTGAAGAAAAGGAATACCAAACGGAGTCCAAACGGAATGAAACCTTTGCGAAGATCTTTCTTGGACCTAAAGCAAACCAGAAGACTTGGAGTTGAAGTGAGAAACGCCACGAGGCGTCCACAAGGCAGGAGGGCGTGCCCAGGGGGGGTAGGCGCGCCCCCAACCTCGTGAGCCCCTCGTAGCTCCACCGACGTACTTCTTTTGCCTATATATACTCTTATACCCTAGAAACATCAGGGGATCCACGAAACCACTTTTCCACCGCCGCAACCTTCTGTACCTGTGAGATCCCATCTTGGGGCCTTTTCCGGCGATCTGCCGGAGGGGGAATTGATCACGGAGGGCTTCTACATCAACACCATTGCCTCTCTGACGAAGCGTGAGTAGTTTACCACAGACCTTCGAGTCCATAGTTATTAGCTAGATGGCTTCTTCTCTCTCTTTGATTCTCAATAGAAAGTTCTCCTTGATGTTCTTGGAGATCTATTCGATGTAATACTCTTTTGTGGTGTGTTTGCCGAGATCCGACGAATTGTGGATTTATGAACAAGATTATCTCTGAATATTATTTGGTTCTTCTCTGAATTCTTATATGCATGATTTGATATCTTTGCAAGTCTCTTCGAATTATCGTTTAGTTTGGCCTACTAGATTGATCTTTCTTGCAATGGGAGAAATGCATAGCTTTGGGTTCAAACTTGTGGTGTACTTTCCCAGTGACAGTAGGGGCAGCAAGGCACGTATTGTATTGTTGCCATCAAGGATAAAAAGATGGGGTTTATATCATATTGCTTGAGTTTATCCCTCTATGTTATGTCATCTTGCTCAATGTGTTACTCCGTTCTTATGAACATAATACTCTAGATGCATGCTGGATAGCGGTCGATGTGTGGAGTAATAGTAGTAGATGTAGAATCGTTTTGGTCTACTTGACACAGACGTGATGCCTATGTTCATGATCATTGCCTTAGATATCTTCATAATTGTGCACTTTTCTATCAATTTCTCGGCAGTAATTTGTTCACCCACCGTAATACATGCTATCTCGAGAGAAGCCACTAGTGAAACCTATGGCCCCCGGGTCTCTTTTCCATTATATTGCATCTCTTTAAATCTCGTTTACTATTTTGCAATCTTTACTTTCCAATCTATACAACAAAAATACCAAAAATATTTACTTTACTATCTCTATTAGATCTCACTTTTGTGAGTGACCGTGAAGGGATTGACAACCTCTTTATCGCGTTGGTTGCAAGGTTCTTGATTGTTTGTGTAGGTACTAGGTGACTTGTGCATCGTCTCCTACTGGATTGATACCTTGGTTCTCAAAACTGAGGGAAATACTTACGCTACTTTGCTGCATCACCCTTTCCTCTTCAAGGGAAAAACTAATGCAAGCTCAAGAGGTAGCAAGAAGGATTTCTGGCGCCTTTGCCAGGGAGATCTACGCCAAGTCAAGCCATACCAAGTACCCATCATAAACTCTTCTCCCTCGCATTACATTATTTTCCATTCGCCTCTCATTTTCCTGACCCCCACTTCTAAAATGATTTTCAAAAACTTTTGCCTTTTCTTCGCCCCTCTTCCGTTCGATCTTTTGTTCGCTTGTGTTACCATGTGCCTTTCCTTTGCTTGCATATTTTCTTGCTAAAGTTTATGGATCGTCATCCACTTGCTAATCCTTTTAAGAGATCCAATTATGATGAACCTATTGCTAGTGATATGAGTCTACTAGATTATCTTTATGAGGTTTTGCTTGAAATTCGTGAATCTAAAAATTGTGATGAAGTACTTTATGTAGTGATTCATGCTAGATCTTTGAATAAAAAGCATGATTGCAATGATTTTAATATAAATTCTATTGATGTGAATTGTGCTAACAATATGCAAAACACTAAGCTTGGGGATGCTAGTTTTGCTATGTCTACTATTTGTTGCAATGATCATGATTGGGGTGATTCTTCTTATGATCTTGAAAATTTATTTAAGCCCCATGATGAATATGAGATTGATAACAGTGTTTGCAATATTATTGAAAG
Source organism: Triticum dicoccoides (assembly GCF_002162155.2). Classification (NCBI taxonomy): domain Eukaryota; kingdom Viridiplantae; phylum Streptophyta; class Magnoliopsida; order Poales; family Poaceae; genus Triticum; species Triticum dicoccoides. Next base: position 352,639,349 of record NC_041385.1, on the reverse strand, counting down.
TGGGGTTGGAAGAGTGTCAACTTTAGATCCCACATATTTGGAGAATGTTCAATCTTATGAAATTTTTGATAAAAGTGGGTTTGGAGAGGTCATGACTTTAGTTAATGTTAATCCCACTATTTTGCAAGAGTGTCAACTTTGCATGCATGTGGTTCGTATTGAGAATATGTTATGTGATAGATATTTTGTGGAATTTTCTTATGATCCTACATGTAATTATTATGAGAGGGGAAAATATGGTTGTTTATGTTACTAAATTACCTCTCGTTATGTTGAGATTGCTATTGTTTCTTTCCGCTTCCTTGTGTATGCTAGTTTTTGCTTGCTATGATAATTTGTTTGCCTATAAGATGCCTATGCATAGGAAGTATGTTAGACGTAGATGTATTTGTCACGTGTTTCATGATGCTCTCTTTGCGCTTCAATTCTTGTCTTTCTTGTGAGCATCATTGAAATTATCAATGCCTAGCTAGGGGCGTTAAACGCTAGCGCTTGTTGGGAGGCAACCCAATTTTATTTTTGTTCTTTGCTTTTTCTCATGTTTAGTAATAAATAATTCATCTAGATTCTGTTTAGATGTGGTTTTATGTTTTAATCAGTGTTTGTGCCAAGTAGAACCTTTGGGAAGACTTGGGTGAAGTCTTTGCGATCTTGCTGTAAAAAACAGAAACTTTTGCGCTCAGAAGAATAGCTGGCATGTTTTACAGAAGAGTGCTTTTATGTTGATTATTTTTGAACATGATTAATAGACAAATTTCTCACGTCCACCAATTTATTTCAGAATTTTTATAGTTACATAAGTATTCGGAATTTACATATTGCTATAGACTGTTGTGTTTTTGACAGATTCTGTTTTTCGTGTGTTGTTTGCTTATTTTGATGAATCTATGAGTAGTATCGGGGGGTATGAACCATATAGAAGTTGGAATACAATGGGTTTAACACAAATATAAATAAAGAATGGTTCATTATAGTACCTTAAAGTGGTGGTTTATTTTCTTATACTAGCGGAGCTCATGAGATTTTCTGTTGAAGATTTGTGTTGTGAAGTTTTCAAGTTTTTGGAATAAGGAGTGGAAAGAGACTAAGCTTAGGGATGCCCAAGGCACCCCAAGGTGATATTCAAGGACAACCAAAAGCCTAATCTTGGGGATGCCCCGGAAGGCATCCCCTCTTTCGTCTTCGTCTATCGGTAACTTTACTTGATGCTATATTTTTATTCACCACATGATATGTGTTTTACTTGGAGCGTCTTGTATGATTTGAGTCTTTGATTTTTAGTTTACCACAATCATCCTTGCTGTACACACCTTTTGGGAGAGACAAGCATGAATCGGAATTTATTAGAATACTCTATGTGCTTCACTTATATCTTTTGAGCTAGACAATATTGCTCTAGTGCTTCACTTATATATCTTTAGAGCACGGTGGTGGTTTTATTTTATAGAAATTGTTGATCTCTCATGCTTCACTTATATTATTTTGAGAGCCTTTTAGAACAGCATGGTAATACTTACGCTACTTTGTTGCATCACCTTTCCTCTTCAAGGGAAAAACCAACGCAAGCTCAAGAGGTAGTAGGGTGCGCCCCCCTGCCCTGTCGTTGACTCATGGACCCCCCTGATGTGAAACCGACGCCAAAAATACATATAAATCCAAAAACCCCCAGAAAGAAACCTAGATCGGGAGTTCCACCGCAAGCCTCTGTAGCCATGAAAAACCAATCGGGAGCCCATTTCGGCACCATGCAGGAGTGGGAAACCATCACTGGTGGCCATCTTCATCATCTTGACGGTCTCCATCACGAGGAGGGAGTAGTTCACCCTCGGGGCCGAGGGTATGTACCAGTGGCTATGTGTTTGATCTTTCTATCTCTCTCTCTCTCTCTCTCTCTCTCTCTCTCGTGTTCTTGATTTGGCAGGATCTTGATGTATCGCGAGCTTTGTTACTATAGTTGGATCATATGGTGTTTCTTCCGCTCTACCTTCTTGTGATGAATTGAGTTTTACCTTTGAGGTTTCACTATTATCGGATTGAATAGTATTATGGATTTGAGAACACTTGGAAAATGTCTTGCGTGGGATACCCGTGGTGACAATGGGGTGTTCTATTGATTCACTTGATGTATGTTTTGGCACTCAACTCACGGATCCCCGAGGTGACATTGGGGTAATCTTTGCATAGGGGTTGATGCATGTTTTCTTCCCTGTTTCTCCGGTAGAAATCTTGGGGCACTCTTTGAAGTTCTTTGTGTTGGATCTAATATTATGAATCTGAAGTTGTTTGATTCATGTCGTATAATTGACCCATGGATACTTGTGGTGACATTGGAGTATCTAGGTGACATTAGGGTTGATTGATGTGTGTCATATGGTGTGATTTTACTACGAACTCTATGGCCATTTGTGAGACTTATAGGAATAGCTCAATGGATTGATCAGAAACAATAAATTTGAGGTGGTTTCGTACCCTACAAGCAATTTCATCCTATGTTCTCCGCGATAGGAACTTTGGAGTGACTTTTGTAGCACGTTGAGGGATTGCCATATGATCTAATTATGTTATCATTGTTGAGAGAACTTGCACTAGTGAAAGTATGAACCCTAGGCCTTGTTTCCAAGCATTGTAATACCATTTTCGCTCACTTTTGTTACTAGTTACCTTTCTGTTTTTTATATTTTCAGATTACAAAAACCTATATCTACTATCCATATTGCACTTGTATCACCATCGCTTCGCCGAACTAGTGCACACATACAATTTACCATTGTATTAGGTGTGTTGGGGACACAAGAGACTCTTTGTTATTTGGTTGCCGGGTGGTTTGAGAGAGGCCATATTCATCCTATGCCTCCCATGGATTGATAAACCTTAGGTCATCCACTTGAGGGAAATTTGCTACCGTCCTACAAAACTCTGCACTTGGAGGTCCAACACGAGTCTACAAGAAGAAGGTTGCGTAGTAGACATGAAGCTCATTTCTGGCGCGTTTCCGTGGTGGTTAGTGCTTGAAGGTATATCTTTAGATCTTGGAATTTAATCTTTTAGTTTCTTTTTTTATCACTAGTCTAGTCTATAAAAAGAAAACTACAAAAAAATTGGAATTGAGGTTGCCTCATATGCTTCATCTTTTTAATATCTTTTGTGAAAATGATGGAAAGGAAATTTATTCTCAAGTGTTAGAAGAAGTCTATAAAATGTTTGGCATAAAAGTTTTGTATGATGATCATGATTGCAATGTTGTTAGTATGAATTCCTTGAATTTCCATGATGCTAATGATATGCAAAGCCACAAGCTTGGGGATGCTATGTTTGATGAAGATTATATTTTTTGTCCCCCTAGTTTTGATGAGCAAAATTTATTATGATTATAGCTTGCATGCTATTTATGATGATTATATTGATGAAAGTGGGTTTGTAAGAGTCTCAACTTTAGGAAGTAATGATCCCACTATTTTGGAGGGTGTGGAATATTATTGTGATAATTATGAAAGTGGATTTGGAGAGGTCATGACTTTATTTCGTGATGAATGCACTATCTCGGAACAGGTTCCAATTGGTTATGAGAACAAAGTTGCTATCTATGATGATTATTGTGATGACATGTATGCTATAAAGAATAATGATAACCATGAAACTTGTCATCTTGATTTTAATTTTCAATTGGATTATGCCTCACATGATAGTTATTTTGTTGAGTTTGCTCGCACTACTATTCATGAGAATAAATTTGCTTATGTAGAGAGTAAGAAAATATATGCTTGTAGATCATGAAAATAATGCTTTTTGTGATGGTTATATTGTCGAATTCATTCATGATGCTACTGAAAATTATTATGAGGGAGTAATATATGCTTGTAGGAGTTGCAATAATATCAAGTTTCCTCTCTATGTGTTGAAATGTTTGAAGTCATGCTTGTTTTTCCTTCCTATCCTAGTTGATTCTTGCTCCCATAAATTGTTTTATCACAAAATCCCTATGCATAGGAAGTGGGTTATACTTAAATGTGCTAGTCATATGCTTCCTGATGCTCCCATTATGCTTCACTTCTTATCTTTTATGTGAGCATCATTGAACTCAACATGCCTAGCTAAAAAGGCATTAAAGAAAAGCGCTTGTTGGGAGACAATCCAATATTTATACTTATTGTTTTTGTGTGTTTACATGATTATGCTACGGTAGAAATCATGTTTTATAGCTTTTGTTTCAATAAAGGGCCAAGTAAAGCCTTTGGGATAGTGTGGATGATAGTTGACTTGATTCTGTGCAAAAACAGAAACTTTTGCTCTCAGTCCAGGAATTTCGAAAATTCACTGGAATGCTATTTTGATCTGAATTTTTTGCAAATGATTTATATAAAAATTTCCTAGATTGTCCTAATTTTCTCAGGATTTGTGGACTTACAGAAGTATATGGAGTTTCTAGATTACTATAGACTGTTCTATTTTTGACAGATTCTGTTTTCATTGTGTTATTTGCTTATTTTCATGAATCTATGAGTAGTATCGGAGGGTATGAACCATGGAGAAGTCGGAATACAGTAGATATAACACCAATATAAAATTGTATTGAGTTCACAACAATACCTAAGTGGTGATTTGGTTTATTATACTAACGGAGCTTACGAGTTTTCTGTTGAGTTTTGTGTTGTGAAGTTTTCAAGTTTTGGGTAAAGTGTTGATGGAATATGGAATAATGAGTGGCAAGAGCCTAAGCTTGGGGATGCCCAAGGCACCCCAAGTTAATATTCAAGGACAACCAAGAGCCTAACCTTGGGGATGCGTCGGATGGCATCCCCTCTTTCGTCTTTGTTCATCGGTAACCTTACTTGGAGGTATATTTTTATTCACCACATGATATGTGTTTTGCTTGGAGCGTCATTTTATTTTATTTTGTTTTGCTTGCTATTTGAATAATATCCCAAGAATCTAAAATTCTTAAATGTTAGAGAGTCTTCACATAGTTACACAATTATTCAGCTACTCATTGATCTTCACTTATATCTTTTGGAGTAGTTTGTCGTCTGCTCTAGTGATTCACTTATATATTTTTAGAGCACAGCAGTGGTTTTATTTTGAAGAAATATATGAACTCTCATGCTTCACTTATATTATTTTGAGAGTTTTAAACAGCATGGTAATTTGCTTAGGTTATGAATTTAGTCCTAATATGATAGACATCCAAGAGGGATATAATACAATCTTTCATATAAAGTGCATTGAATACTATGAGTAGTTTGATTCCTTATGATTGTTTGGAGATATGAAGAGAATGATATTAGAGTCATGCTAGTGAGTAATTGTGGATTGGTAAAAATACTTGAGTTGAGGTATGTGATTACCGTAGCATGCACGTATGGTGAACCGTTATGTAACGAAGTTGGAGCATGATTTATTTATTGATTGTCTTCCTTATGAGTGGCGGTAGGGGATGAGCGATGATCTTTTCCTACCAATCTATCCCCCTAGGAGCATGCTCGTAGTACTTTGTTTCGATAGCTAATAGACATTTGCAATAACTATGTGAGTTCTTTATGACTAATGTTGAGTTCACGGATTATACGCACTCTCACACTTCCACCATTGCTAGCCTCTTTAGTACCGCGCAACTTTCATCGGTACCATACACCCACCATATACCTTCCTCAAACCATCCACCATACCTACCTATTATGGCATTCCCATAGCTATTCCGAGATATATTGCCATGCAACTTTCTACCGTTCCGTTCATTATTACACGCTTCATAATTGTCATATTGCTTTGCATGATCATGTAGTTGACATAGTATTTGTGGCAAAGCCACTGTCCATAATATTCATACATGTCACTCTTGAGATATTGCACATCCCGCGCCGGAGGCATTCATATAGAGTCATATTTTGTTCTATGTATTGAGTTGTAATTCTTGAGTTGTAAGTAAATAAAAGTGTGATGATCATCATTATTAGAACATTGTACCATGTGAGGAAATAAAAAAAAGAGGCCAAAGAAACCAATCCAAAAGAGAGAGAGAAAAGAGAGAAGGGGCAATGTTACTATCCTTTTTCCACACTTGCGCTTCAAAGTAGGACCACGATCTTCATGATAGAGAGTCTCCTATTTTGTCACTTCCATATACTAGTGGGAATTTTTCATTATAGAACTTGGCCTATATATTCCAATGATGGGCTTCCTCAAATTGCCCTAGGTCTTCGTGAGCAAGCAAGTTCGATGCACACCCACTTAGTTTCTTTTTGAGCTTTCATACACTTATAGCTCTAGTGCATCCGTTGCATGGCAATTCCTACTCACTCGCATTGATATCTATTGATGGGCATCTCCATAGCTCGTTGATACGCCTAGTTGATGTGATACTATCTCCTTCTTTTTGTCTTCTCCACAACCACCATGTTCTATTCCACCTATAATGCTATGTCCATGGCTCACGCTCATGTATTGCGTGAAAGTTGAAACGGTTTGAGAACATCAAAAGTATGAAACAATTGCTTGGCTTGTCATTGGGGTTGTACATGATTTGAAAACTTTATGTGATGAAGATGGAGCATAGCCAGACTATATGATTTTGTAGGGATAACTTTCTTTGGCCATGTTATTTTGAGAAGACATGATTGCTTTATTAGTATGCTTGAAGTATTATTGTTTTTATGTCAATAATAAACTTTTGTTTTGAATCTTATGGATCTGAACACTCATGCCACAATGAAGAAAATTACATAGATAAATATGTTGGGTAGCATTCCACATCAAAAATTATGTTTTTATCATTTGCCTACTTGAGGAAGAGCAGGAATTAAGCTTGGGGATGCTTGATACGTCTCCAATGTATCTATAATTTTTTATTGTTCCATGCTATTATATTATCCATCTTGGATGTTTTATATGTATTTATATGCTATTTTATATTATTTTTAGGACTAACCTATTAACCTAGAGCCCAGTGCCAGTTTATGTTTTTTCCTTGTTTTAGAGTTTTGCAGAAAAGGAATATCAAACGGAGTCCAAACGAGCTGATTTACGGTGATATTTTATGGACTAGAAGAAGCCCCCAAAGCACAAGAGTTGGGCCAGAAGAGTCCCGAGTCAACGACAAGGGTGGAGGGCGCGCCCCCTGCCTTGTCGCTGACTCGTGGACCCCCTTGATGTGAAACCGATGCCAAAAATTCCTATAAATCTAGAAACCCCCCAAAAGAAACCTAGATCAGGAGTTCCGCCACCGCAAGCCTCTGTAGCCATGAAAACCAGTCAGGAGCCCATTACGGCACCCTGCCAAAGGGGGAAACCATCACCGGTGGCCATCTTCATCATCCCGACGGTCTCCATGATGAGGAGGGAGTAGTTCACCCTTGGTGCTGAGGGTATGTACCAGTAGCTATGTGTTTGATCTCTCTCTCTCTCTCTCTCTCTCTCTCTCTCTCTCGTGTTCTTGATTTGGCATGATCTTGATGTATCGTGAGCTTTGTTACTATAGTTGGATCATATGGTATTTCTCCCCCTCTACCTTCTTATGATGAATTGAGTTTTACCTTTGAGGTTTCACTATTGTCGGATTGAATACTATTATAGATTTGAGGACACTTGATATATGTCTTGCGTGGGATACCCTTGGTGACAATGGGGTGTTCTATTTATTCACTTGATGTATGTTTTGGCACTCAACTTGCGGATTCCCGAGGTGACATTGGTGCATAGGGGTTGATGCATGTTTTTGTCCTTGTTTCTCCGATAGAAATCTTGGGGCACTCTTTGAAGTTCTTTGTGTTGGATTGAATATTATGAATTTGAAGTTGTTTGATGCATATTGTATAATTGACCAACGAAAACTTGTGGTGACATTGGAGTATCTAGGTGACATTAGGGTTGATTGATGTGTGTCATATGGTGTTATTTTACTAGGAACTCTAGGGTTGTTTGTGACACTTACAGGAATACCTCAATGGATGATCGGAAAGAATAACTCTGACGTGGTTTCATACCCTACAAGCAATTTCATCTTATATTCTCTGTGATAGAAACTTTGGAGTGACTTTTGTCGCACGTTGACGGATTGCCATATGATCTAATTATTTTATCATTATTGAGAGAACATACACTAGTGAAAGTATGAACCCTAGGCCTTGTTTCCAAGCATTGTAATACTGTTTTGATCACTTTTTCTACTAGTTACCTTGCTGTTTTTATATTTTCAGATTACAAAAACCTATATCTACTATCCACCTTGCACTTGTATCACCATCTCTTCGCCGAACTAGTGCACCTATATAATTTACCATTGTATTGGGTGTGTTGGGGACACAAGAGGCTCTTTGTTATTTGGTTGCAGGGTTGTTTGGGAGAGACCATCTTTATCCTATGCCTCCCACGGATTGATAAAATTTAGGTCATCCACTTGAGGAAAATTTTCTACTGTCCTACAAAACTCTGCGCTTGGAGGCCCAACACGAGTCTACAAGAAGAAGGTTGCTAGTAGACATCAAGCTCTTTTCTGGCGCCGTTGCCAGGGAGGTTAGTGCTTGAAGGTATATCTTTAGATCTTGCAATTGAATATTTTAGTTTCTTGTTTTATCACTAGTCTAGTCTATAAAAGAAAACTCCCCAAAAATGGAATTGAGGTTGCCTCATATGCTTCATCTTTTTAATATCTTTTCTGAAAATGATGGAAAGGGAAATTGTGCTCAAGTGTTAGAAGAAGAAGTCTATAAAATGTTTGGCATAAAATCTTTGTATGATGAGCATGATTGCGAAGTTGTTAGTATGAATTCCTTGAATATCCATGATGCTAATAATATGCAAAGCCACAAGCTTGGGGCTGCTATGTTTGATGAAGATGATAGCATGCCTCCTATTTATGATGATTATATTGATGAAAGTGGGTTTGGAAGAGTGTCAACTTTAGGAAGTAATGATCCCACTATTTTGGAGGGTGTTGAATATTATTGTGATAATCACGAAAGTGGATTTGAAGAGGTCAGGACATTATTTAGTGATGAATCCACTATTTTAGAAGAGGTTCCAATTGGTTATGACAACAAAGTTGCTATCTATGATGATTATTGTGATGACATGTATGCTATAAAGAATAACGATAACTATGAAAGTTGTTGTCTTGATTTTAATTTTCAATTGAATTATGCCTCACATGATAGTTATTTTGTTGATTTTGCTCCCACTACTATTCATGAGAATAAATTTGCTTATGTGGAGAGTAAGAAAATTTCTATGCTTGTAGATCATGAAAATAAGGCTTTATGTGATGGTTATATTATTGAATTCATTCATGATGGTACTGAAAATTATTATGAGGGAGGAATATATGCTTGTAGGAGTTGCCATAATATCAAGTTTCCTCTCTATGTGTTGAAAGTTTTGAAGTCATACTTGTTTTGCCTTCCTATGCTAGTTGATTCTTGCTCCCATAAATTGGTTGCTCACAAAATCCCTATGCATAGGAAATGGGTTATACTTAAATGTGCTAGTCATATGCTTCATGAAGCTCCCATTATGTTCAATTCTCATCTTTTATGTGAGCATCATTGAAATCAGCATGCCTAGCTAAAAAGGCATTAAAGAAAAGCGCTTGTTGGGAGACAGCCCAATATTTATACTTACTATTTTTGTGTGTTTACATGATTATGCTACTGTAGTAACCATGTTTTCTAGCTTTTGTTTCAATAAAGTGCCAAGTACAGCCTTTGGGATAGTGTGGATGATAGTTGACTTGATTCTGTTCAAAAACAGAAACTATTGCTCTCAGTCCAGAAATTTTGAAAATTCACTTGAATGTTATTTTGATCTGATTTTTTTTATAAATGATTGATATACAAACTGCCTAGATTGTCCTAATGTTTCAGAATTTTTAGGGCTACAGAAGTGTACGAAGTTTCCAGATTACGACAGACTATTCTGTTTTTGAAAGATTCTGTTTTCATTGTGCTATTTGCTTATTTTAATGAATCTATGAATAGTATCGGAGCGTATGAACCATGGAGAAGTTGGAATACACTAGATATAACACCAATATAAAATTGGATTGAGTAGACAACAGTGCCTAAGTGGTGATTTGCTTTATTATACTAACGGAGCTTATGAGTTTTTTGTTGAGTTTTGTCTTGTGAAGTTTTCAAGTTTTGGGTAAAGTTTTGATGGACTATGGAATAAGGAGTGGCAAGAGCCTATGCTTGGGGATGCCTAAGGCACCCCAAGTTAATATTCAAGGACAACCAAGAGCCTGAGCTTCGGGATGCCCCGGATGGCATCCCCTCTTTCATCTTCGTTCATCGGTAACCTTACTCGGAGCGCCTAGCCCAATAATACCAGGGCGCCCTCTACGTCCCATGCTGACCTAAGGGACGTGGTGGAACCCTTTGTGGACTTCCAGACACCTCTGGATTCCTTTGGAACCTTCTAGAAGCTTCTCGATACAATACCAGAAAAAATCGAAATTTGTTTGGAACCCCGATAACAACTTTCCATATATGATTCTTTACCTCTGAACTATGCCAGAGCTCCTCATGATGTTCCTGATCCCATCCAAGAGTCCGACCTTCGGACTTCTACTATTAATATCTTAATACTACCCTAGCGCTAAGGAACATTAAGCGTGCGTCCCTACGGGTTCGAGAATAATGTAGACATGACTGAGACTCATTTCCTGTCAATAACCAATAGCGGGACCTGGATGCCCATATTGGTTACCACATATTCCACCAAGATCTTTATCTGTTGAATGACAATGTCATGGATTCAGTTAATTCTGTATACAATTCCCTTTGTTCGGCGATATGCTACTTGCCTGAGATTCGATCATGAGTATCTTCATACCTAGTTCAATCTCGTTATCGACAAGTATGTTTACTCATTCTGTAATGCAGGATCCCATGACTAAACTCATTAGTCACATGCTTGCAAGCTTCTAGTGATGTTGTATTACCGGCAGGGCCTAGAGATATCTCTCCGTCACACGGAGCGACAAATCCCAGTCCCGATCCATGCAACCCAACAAACATCTTCGGAAATACCTAAAGGCATCTTTATGATCACCCAGATATGAAGTGAAGTTTGATAGCACACAAAGTATTCCACTGGTATCCGTGAGTGGCATGATCTCATGGTCTGAGAAACTAATACTTGACATGAAGAAAGCTATAGCAAATAAACTAAGTGATACGATCTTATGCTAAGCTCACGGTTGGGTCTTGTCCATCGCATCATTCTCCTAATGATGTGATCCCATTATCGAATGACAACTCATGTCCATGGTTAGGAAACCTTAACCAGCTTTGATCAACGAGCTAGTCTAGTAGAGGCTTATTAGGGACACAGTGTAGTTTGTGTATTCACACATGTATTTATGTTTCCGGACAATACAATTCTAGCATGAATAATAAACATTTATCATGAATGGGAAATATGATAATAACCATTTTATTATTGCCTATAGGGAATATTTCCAACAGGCCCAGCTCACCATCAACATGTCCCCTACCTCCAGCTGCAGGAGGAAGAGGGTGCATGGCAGCCATCCACCGGCCATGGCCACACCATGCCAACGTGCCGGCCATCCAGACACCCCTGACGCACTACAAAGGCCTCCCCGTTGGATCTATGCCCTAGAGGCAATCATGTAAGATGATATTTCCTATGTGTTTATGAATAAAGATAGTCCTAGGATATTATCAATGATGTGTATCAGCAAGTATGCGACTTGTTTATGGGACTATTGTCGTGGGAAACCACAGCCACCTATGGGACCAAGGGCCCCTTCGTTGGTTCGACACAGGGGATCTCACGTTGCGCAAAGAGCAGAGGAGCGTGGGGTAGCAAAGCAGGGATCACATGAGCAATTTTACCCAGGTTCGGCCCGCCTTGAGGTGTAAAACCCTACGCCTGCTTTGGTGGATTGATGCTGGAAGAATGGTGGTGGAAAGTAGTACACTTGCCCGGCAGGGGCGGCAGTGGTTATGCGCGTATGGGTGTCTAACTTTCCAACCTTGCGAACCCTTTCTACGGTTGCCATGGGCCTCCTTTTATAGGTTAAGGGGTCACCACAATGGCAAAGCAGTCATTATGTACTGATAAGATAGCAAATAGTGCTATCATACATAACTTCTGTAGGCTGACAGAGCGCATTAAATGCTCTGCTCAATGTCACATCCTTGTTCGCCCGGCAATCCTTCCCGGGCTTATTTTGCCAGCTCCACGCCTGCTTGTTTGACATGTTGCGGGACTGTTGTCATCTGTAGGCTTTCCTGTAGAAAGAGGCTGCCATATGGCGAATGGCTACCACTCAATCACTTTGCGGCTTGACATCGCATTGATTGACGACGCGGGTCATGGGAAATTGGTTGATGAGGTGTTCCTGGCCTCCGTGAGTCCTGGCAGGCCCTGCCGGGACATCTTGGACGCTCTCTTCCAGGGTGGCTCTGCCCTTGCCAAGCCCGTTTGCCCGGCAAGGGAGGCTTTTCTTCTGGTGGTGTCTTGCTTCTCTGGCTTGATGTTGGTCCTTCGGTGATCTTGGTCTCTTGTACTCTAGCATGGCCTGATGCCATAATCTTGTTCCCGTGCCTGTGCACAGTTAGGGAAATATACCCAGGGTTTGTTGCACCGATAGAAGCCCCAGGGCCTGCCCTGATCGCGCTCCCGAGCGTTGTCGGGGTAGGCCCTAATAAGTGCACGGGCAGGATCGCTGAAGAGGCTGGCCTCTTGGGGTCTTCTTTGCTTCTTCATTAATCTTGAGTCCGAACTAGTTTCCGGTTTTCCCACACGTCGTGTAAAGCCAACAATGGTGGGGCCTCCCTTGTAATGGCCCATGAATGACTTTAACGTTCAGGGTAGAAACCGCCAATTCACTCTTCCCACCACGCCCTTATCCTTAGCCACGTATGTTGCATGCATCGCGCGGGGTAGGTAATGGAGGCGCATGGCGCGAGAGAGCATTATGGTGAGGGCCCAGTCTTCTTGAATTGGTGGAGGAGGGCGGTGGTCACTTGTCGTGGAATTTGCCCCCAGTCCCCTGCTCCCCTATAAAAGGAGGAGCTGGGAGGGGCGGATGCGTTCATCTGCACCCCTCTCCTCCTCCGCGTTGCTTTGTCTTGAGTATGCTGGAAGGGAGAGCATGGGCCGGCCCCCGGGCTTTAGCTTAAAACCTCCCTTGGACCTGAGGAGGGTACTCGGGCGGCGCGGGATAGCACCAGAGGTGGCGACTCCGGTGCGCTCGTCGCCCGTAGCCTTGATTCTAGTGGGAGGGGATGTGAACGACACCATGCCAAGGCCTACATCAGGCGCGAGGCGTGGTAGTCGGTTGCTCCTCATTCTTCGTTCCTATGCAATGCTAAGGAAGAGCCCTGGGGGAGGTTCATCGTCGACGAAGGTGAATCTGACTCCTCCTGGGCGTCATCCTCTGGTCGTGGAGAAGGGCTTCTTGTTCCCATACACGTCTTAGAAATGTGCAGTGATTTCTGACGTCAGGGCCGTTAGGGACGACCATGCTCTGTGTGGTAAACCAGAGAGCATGGTGTCCGGCGTGGCTGTCGAGCTGAGGTCTTCGGGTGGTAGTGATGCGGACGGTGGCGGTAACCCACGACGCGTCAAGAACAGGGGCGACCGTTCCGACGAGTCGTGTTTGCCGGTGACTCCGTGTCCTCCATCTGGTCCTCCAACAGAGTCACTGCCCGCGCCTGCCCTCTGGTTTCTTCCTCCTTGTTGAGAAGCGGCACCATCCTGACCCCGGGGAGGCACCGAATCCTAGTCGGGTCCGCCATTGGCTTCCTCGACATCTTCCTGAAGGAGATGGACAAGGGCAAAGGCATCACAGGGCACTTATCTTTTTTCAATCTAATTCAAATATTGTAATCTCTTGAGTCCATGTATGTGTAAGGCTTGTACTTGTATAATCAGCATGTTAATGAAAAAGATGAGCCTTGCTGGGAACTCGTGCATGTGTACGTCCATGCAGAGGTGGGATGCCTCTTTAGTTAAATAAACAAGTCTTCCCAGGCAGGCTATCCTGCCGGTACCCTTTTTTATTTTGTTTCTGGGGGACCATAGTCTACCGGGCAAAAAATAAAGGGACCAGCCCACCGCCAACCCTTTCTCAGCAAAGGCCACTGCGACCACCTAGGTTGAAGCAATGTTCGAGCCAAAGGTCGGAGCACCTAAGCTTCGAGGAGCGGCGAAGCTTTCACATGCACAAGTTCTAGCTTACAGAACACTTTATGGACAAGAGGTAGAAATTATCTGTTTGGCTTGCCGAGGATCGCAGTGCTGGTCCATCTTCTCAACTCCTTGTAGAAGCCAGGTTCATGGTAGGAACCTGCAACTTTATGCAGATGAGAATGATGTAGGATGCAATCCTATCTATATGCATATGGCAGATGCTCATGAAATGCTTATGCAAATGCTCTTGGAATGCTCAAGCATGCATGCAACTTGGTCGCCCCCCAGCGCTTCGTTTATTTCTCTGGTGCACAGGTTCATCGCCCTGGCTTTGTACAAGGGGTTACATGCAGCTGAGGCAAGGCCTGTACAAATGGGTGGCTGCCGAGCAGGGCCTGACAGCCATGCCTTATGGGTAGAACTTGCGGAGATGCTCAATATTCCATGAGTTTTGCAATTGAATGCCACCTCCAGTCTCCACACGGACTGCGCCAGGTCTGGTGACTCGTACTACCTGGTAAGGGTCTTCACACTTCGGCGTCAACTTGTTTGTACCCTTGGCTGACTGAACGCACCTAAGGACAAGGTCACCTTCTTCAAAAAATCGGGCATGAACCCTGCGGCTATGATAACGACGCAGGGCTTGCTGATAGCATGCAACACACGTAGTAGCCCGGAGACGGTTCTCCTCGAGTAGCACAGTGTCGTCACGCTAGTGTTGATATTGGGCTTTGTAGGCAAGCACTCGAGGAGACCCATAAATGAGTTCCATGGGGATAACTGCTTCCGCCCCATAGACCAGGGAAAAGGGAGTATGCCCAGTAGCTCGATTTGGTGTCGTTCCAAGGGACCAGAGGACTACCGGCAGCTCATCGATCCACCGCATGTCGTGCTTCCGCAGTGTATCAAATGTTCTTATTTTGAGGCCCCGCAACACTTCAACGTTCATCCTCTCAGCTTGTCCATTGCTTCTGGGGTGTGCGACAGAGGCAAATGAGACCCTGTTTCCGAGGGTGCGAACATATTGCATGAAGGCGCGACTCGTGAACTGGGTGCCGTTGTCGGCAATGATCCTTGCCGGAACTCCAAAACGACACACCAGTTCTTTCAAGAACTTGATACCTGACTGAGCAGTCACCTATCTCACGGGAGTCACTTCCGGCCACTTTGTAAACTTGTCGATAGCAACGAACAAGAATTCAAACCCCCGATTGCTTGGGGGAAAGGGCCGAGGATATCGAGCCCCCGGACCGAAAATGGCCATGATAAAGGGATTGTCTGAAGAGCTTGGGCAGGCAGGTGGATGTTCTTGGAATGGAACTGGTAGGCTTCACATTTTGTGACTAGCTCGACCGCATCTTGGAGGGTTGTGGGCCAATAGAATCCTTGATGGAATGCTTTCCCAACTAATGCCCTTGATGCAATGTGGGAGCCGCACATGCCTTTGTGTATCTCAGCCAACAGTTCCTTTCCTTCTTCCTGACATATGCACTTCAATTTCACACTGTTGGGCCTGCTTCTGTATATAGTGTCATCGACAAACTTGTACATACTGGCCCTTCGGGCTACTCTTTCAGCTTCATCTTGGTCATTGGGGAGTTCTCTGGTCTGGAGAAAGTGGACTATGTGCCTTGCCCAAGTTGGACCCTGGGGCTCAACAACGAGGACCAGCGGCACCTCCTCAACTGCAGGGGCACACTCCTCATCCATGAGGACCGTGGTCCCAGCGGGAGGGTCCCTGCCAGGAGCATAAGGCTCTACTGGGAGAGGCTTACTGGAGTCCATCTTTCTCCTCTTCCGGGCCATTGTTGCCGGGGATACAGAGGGCTGAGTAAGATGGAGAACAAAAGTTCCTGGTTCCACAGGAAGCTTTTGCGCAACACACTATGATAGATGATCAGCTATGCTGTTTTCTGCACGGGGTACATGCTCTATTTGCAATCCGTCAAAGCGCTCCTCCAATCTTCTTACTTCCTCAACGTATGCCTCCATCAATGGACGTTGGTAATCCTTGTTGACTTGTCTCACCATAAGTTGTGAATCTCATAGAATAATCAGCTTCTTGATTCCCCAATTCTGCAATCCTGAGCCCAGCAAGGAGCCCTTCATACTTTGATGTATTGTTGGTTGCCTCTTCCCGGTCAAAATGCATCTGGACAACGTACTTCAAGTGCTTCCCTGAGTGTACGACAAGAAGCACGCCGACCCATGCACCTTGTAGGGAATAGGCAGCATCAAAATACATAATCCATTCTTGGGGCACTTCCTTGCCGGGGATAACTGTTTCTGTCACTTCCTCATCAGGGGTTGGCATCCATTCTGCAATAAACTCTACCAACACCCTGCTCTGAATTGTTGATGTGCTCTCAAACTTCAGACCAAAACTGGATAACTCCAAAGCCCACTCCACTATTCTGCTAGTAGCCTCAGCCTTTTGTAGTATCCTTTGTAATGGGAAGCGAGTGACAACCATAATCTCATGGGCTTGGAAGTAGTGGCGCAGTTTCCTTGAGGCCATAATGAGGCCAAAGATCAACTTTTGCGCGCCAGAGTACCTCAATCGAGCCCCCTGTAATGGGGAACTGATGAAGTACACTAGGCGCTACACCACTTTCTTCCTTGACGCGTCATTGGGGTTGCCATCGCTGTCGTGCTTACTTCTGTCCTGATCCTTATATGACTCTGCCGGTCCTGGCTTACTCTCTACTTCGTCCACTTCCCGCTGTGCCACCAAGGCTGCACTAACCACTTGGTTGGTTGCTGCTAAGTATAGCAACAATAGCTCTTGTAGTTTGGTAGCCACCAAGGTGGGCACAAAAGATAAGTAGGCCTTCAACTCTTGCAGGGCCGGATCTACTTCTGGGGTCCACTTCATGGGTCCTGCCTTCTTCAAGATTTTGAAGAACGGCAGGGCGCGCTCGGCAGACTTGGAAATGAATCTGCTTAGCGCGACAACGCACCCTGTCAGATGGCTCACATCCTATTGTCCTTGGCGCTTGGATCTGCTCGATGGCTTTGACTTGTCCAGATTGACTTTGATCCCCTGATGGGACACAAAGAACCCAAGTAGCTTGCCGGAGGGAACGCCAAACACACACTTCTCTGGGTTGAGCTTCAAGTTGATCTTGTGCAGATTTGCAAACATCTCCTCCAAATCCTGGATAAGGTTGCTCTGTCCTTGGTTTTGACCACAATGTCATCCATATAAGCTTCAATGTCTCTGTGCAGTTGTGGCTCGAAACCAATCTAGACTGCCCTTACAAGAGTAGACCCGACACTCTTTAATCCGAATGGCATGCGGATAAAACAGTATGTACCACAAGGGGTGATGAACGAGGTCTTCTCTTCGTCTTCCTTGGACATGAAGATCTGGTGATATCCAGAATATGCATCCAGGAAGGAAAGCAAATCACAGCCTGAAGTGGAATCCACGACCTGATCGATGTGCGACAAGGGAAATGGGTCCCTCAGGCAAACCTTGTTTAGATCTGTGAAATCTATGCAAAGCCTCCATTTCCCGTTGGCCTTCCGGACTACTACTGGATTCGCTAGCCAAGAGGGATGTAGAACTCCTCTAACCAAACTAGCTGCTTCAAGCTTCTTGATCTCTTCTGCGATAAACTTCTACCTCTCCAAGGCCTGCTTCCGGACTTTCTACATGATAGGTTTGGCGGGTGGGCAGACAACAAGGTGGTGCTCGATTACCTCCCTGGGAAACTGGGGATATCAAATGGTTGCTAGGCAAACACATCGATGTTCTCCCACAGGAAGGCAACGAGCATGCTTTCCTATTTGTCATCGAGGGTGGCGCTGATGGTGAAGGTACCATCAATGCCAGCTAGCCCTGCCGGGACTTTCTTCACTTGCGAAGCAGTAATCTTGGTCCTTTTGCTGTTGGAACTCTCCGGCAAATCATCAACAGGTGCAGCGCACTCCTAAGAGGTACGCTTCCCAGATTCTTTGCCAGTGTCCTTGCTATCCTTCTTTTTTCCTCTGATTTCCTTGTTGGGAACTGCTGCTGCCGTTGCCTCTGCCGCGACCGCGTCCCGTTTCATCTTGTCCATGCAAATGATTGCGTCCTTCTCATCCGATGGGATGGAGATGATTCCAAGTGGCCCAGGCATCTTCAAAGTATTGTTGGCATAGTGGGATGCCGCCATGAATTTGGCCAGGGCTGGTCGTCCAAGGATCCCATTGTACGGCAAGGGGAGGTCTACAACATCGAACACAATCCTTTCTGTCCGATAGTTCAACTCCCGTCCAAATGTCACAGGCAACATGATCTTTCCCTTAGGATGGCTCCTGCCGGGATTAACTCCTTGAAACGTGCCGGTGGCCTCTAAACCCTCTTCTGTTATCTGAAGCCTGCTGATAACCTTTGGGGAAATTAGATTCAACTCGGCCCCGCCGTCCACCAATATCTTAGTGACCTTGAGGTTGCGAATGGTTGGAGAGACTAACAATGGCAAACATCCTACCGCGGTGGTACGGTCAGGATGATCCTCTTTGTCAAAGATGATGGGCGTGTGACCATTTGAGTGGTTTCCGGGCCTCTGGTGCTGGTTCCATGGCATTGACCTCACGCACCCACCGTTTGAGTTGGCAGTGAGAGGTGTGCAAGGATGCACCCCCATCAATGCACAGGGTATCAACGGCCTTTTGAAACTCTTGCTCACTAGTTTCCTCTTCATCCCCTCCATCACTCTCATCATCAAAATCTTCCTTCTCTTGACCTCTGGTGGGTTTTCCTTTGTTCCGAAAAGGTTTGCAGGGGCGATTTGCTTCACCACCTCGACCCTTACCACCAGCAACATTCTGACCCTTTTCCTTGTCACGCTTCTCGTACTCAGCTCTTTGCCTCTTGACAAGCTGCTCAACCTAATAACACTCTTGAAGGTCGTGGCCCTTGGTCCGATGGATCTTGCAATATGGCCATCACCTTTCCCGGCTTTCTCGGCAGCCGCAGCCTCCCGGAAGTCAGCGCATACGGTAGCTTCCTTGCTGGGGACTTCAGCCTTAGCTGTCTTGCCGGTACTAGGCGTACCTGATCCTTCAACAGTCATCACTGCTTTACCCTTGTGCCTCTTGTTGACCTTCTTGCTCTTCTTCTGACTGGTGGATTCATCATCATCTTCTAAATCAATATTGATGCAGTCCTCCTCTTCGGGTAACTTCCTTCCTTCTTCCATCTGAGCACACTTGTCCACCAAGGTGTAAAGCTCCTTCACAGTCTTAGGAAACTGTATGTTCATCTTGGAACGAATCTACGGTTGCGCACATTGGACTGGAAGGCGGCTATCACAGCTGCTGAATGGATGTTTGGGATGTTCCCGTGGACTCTGCTGAACCTCTGCAAATACTTCCGGAGTGTTTCTCCTTCTTTCTGCTGGAGAAGCTGCAAATCGCTGGATCGGCCTGGTTCTTGATGGCTGCCAGTGAAGGCGCCAATGAACCCATGGCAAAGGTCAGCCCATGATGAAATGGAGTTCTCCGGCAGATCCATCAACCAAGACCTCACATTGGATTTGAGAGCCAAAGGAAAGTAGTTGGCGAATACCTTCTCATCTCTTCCCCCGATAGCTTGGACGACAATGGTGTAGATGCTCAGAAACTCTGTCTGGTTAAGCCTCCCATCATACTTCTCGGGTATCTCTGGCTTGAACATGCGGACGGATGGCCAAGGACTTGCCGCAGCTCACGAGTAAAGGCAGGGCACACAACCTTGAAGGGTAGGCGCCCACCGATATCGAGCGCAGGCTCGTCAACATCAGGACCGTTGTATCCATTGGCCCGGCGGCAGTCGCGGCGGTGTTGCTCAACGCGCGCGTCTTCTCCCCACATGTCCTCCGGGGCTTGCCGTCGATCTAGACGGGCTCGAGGGTCATAATAGGCCATCAAGACGTCATCAGGTTCTTGATGCTGCCGAGCTTGCACTGGTTGCCATGGAGGGGACTGCACCATGGTTGGAGGCCCCTTCCATATGACCAGCAGCACAAGCCGTTGTCGTCGCTTGGGGAGGCCGTGGCGGGCTAGCTTGCTGTGAGCCCCCAGCCTCGGTGAAACCGAGCAGGCTCTGGATGGTGGCATGCCACTTGTCCATCTGCTCAGCTGTCGGTTGGAACCTGAGTAGCAGTTGAGCCACGCCATGGCCTCCGTAGCCGTGCTCGGCATGGGTGATGATGACGCAGATCGTACCTTTGCTCGGCTTCTAATGGTGCCAGTAGCGTCAGTACTACGCCCCCGGTGTTGTGGGGTGGCCACCTGGATATTGTGGTGGCACAGCGAAGGCGCTTGAGGACCAGCGGCTCCGTCGGGCGCAGTGGCCTGGTCGACTCGCCCAGGGGAAGGCGCACGCACAGCGGTCGCTCCCGTGGTAGGGGCGGCCGGAGGGTGGCGGTTTGCCCCAGACCGAGAGCCATCACTGCGGTTGTGCCCGTCGGTGAGAGGACGAGGTGTGGACAGAGTAGTCCCCCCACCTATACCTCGCGGAGCGTGGCCATCAGGGTGTTGCTGATGTCGCTCTCGCTCGGGGTCTCCTAGTCCTGCTTCGGCCCGGGGGAAATGGTGTTGGCGCTGCCTGCTCCGACCACATCCCCAACGACGTCCACATCCCCGCGCGTCTCCGCACCTCCCGTAGCATTGGTAGCTGTGGGTGGCGGAGCCTTTGTGGTGGACGGGTGAGCCGAAACACCGGGCTTCTTCTTGGGTACCATGGTCGATGGCGCCGTCAAAGAGGAAGATGGCGATGAAGATGACGTGTTGCACACGCTTCTAGGTTCGTGCAAGCGATCCCCCTACCTGGCACGCCAAAGATGTCATGGGAAACCACGACCACCTATGGGACCAAGGGGCCCCTTGCTGGTTCGGCAGGGGGATGTCATGTTGCACAAAGAACAGAGGAGCGTGGGGCAGCACGGCAGGGATCACATGAGCAATTTTACCCAGGTTCGGGCCACCATGAGGCGTAAAACCCTACTCCTGCTTTGGTGGATTGATGGTGGAAGAATGGTGGTGGAACGTAGTACACTTGCCTCGCAAGGGCGGCAGTGGCTACGCGCGTATGGGTGTCTAACTTTCCAACCTTGCAAACCCTTTCTACGGTTGCCATGGGCCTCCTTTTATAGGTTAAGGGGTCACCATAATGGCAAATCAGTCATTATGCACAGATAAGATAGCAAACAGTGCTATCATACCTAACTTCTTCAGGATGACAGAGTGCATTAAATGCGCCACTCAACGTCACATCGTTGTTCGCCTGGCAAGCCTTCCCGGGCTTATTTTGCCATCTCCATGCTTGCTTGTTTGACATGTTGTGGGATGGGTGTCATCTATAGGCTTTCCTGTAGAAAGAGGATGCCATGTGGCGAATGGCTGCCACTCAATCACTTTGCGGCCTCACACCACACTGATTGACGACATGGGTCATGGGGAAGTGGTTGATGAGGTGTTTCTGGCCTCCATGAGTCCCGGCAGGCCCTGCCAGGACATCTTGGACGCCTCTCTTCCGGGGGTGGATCTACCCTTGCCAAGCCCGTTTGCCCAGCAAGGGAGGCTTTTCTTCTGGTGGTATCTTGCTTCTCTGGCTTGATGCTGGTCCTTCGAAGATCTTGGTCTCTTGTACTCTGGCATGGCCTGATGCCCTAATCTTGTTCCAGTGCCTGTGCACAGTATGGTCTGTTGCACCGACAACTATGCATTGTGTGATGACTGTCCTAAAAGGTCCCTAGTCAAAAGGGCTGTGTGGACGCGCAACCGACTAGACTAGCATATGACACGGTCGATGGCTTGGTCTCACTATCCATGGAACATTGGATGCTAACCAGATAATATGGACTTGGAAGGATCTGGTCGGATTCGATGTAGTCGGATCCGAGTCGAGATAAGGTCCGAGTCGGACAGACCCAACTATGAGACACATCGATATGTCATCTGTGAGTCTCTAGTACAACATACATTCTATGTCCTAAGACCTGAGCTGACACATGTACTCGGGAAGGTGACAGACCTGCTTTGGGCCGACCAAATGCTACTCCGTGATTGGGTAGTTAAAAAGGTAGGTTTCAGGCTTGTCCAGACCCATGCTACGAGATATGGTCGAGCAAGATGGGATTTGCCCCTCCGATCAGGAGAGATATACTCTGGGCCCCTCATGTGATCCGACCAGGATAAGCATGGTCATGCGACAAAGATTATTAGATAATCAAGTTTGTGGTCACAGGAACGAGAAACAGGTCGGGCTAGCACAAGGATGACAGACTCGCCTTGAGCCCGACAACATATATCGTGTGGCAAAAGGAATGGAAGTGTGATGTACACGTTCGCCAACCGGCTTCATTGTCTACTTGGTGGTCGACACAGCTTGCTAGAGGCCGCTACCAACCGAGCAGGTCAGAGGTGACCCGACCTATGACCAAGCCGACTTGAACCTAAGGGGCCGCGCGCTTAAGGCAAGGAACTTGTGATGCTGGATTGGACTCCATGAGTCAAATGTGATCTTACTCGGACTCGGATCCCGGCCGAACAAATTTTGGGCTTTAGTGTCCGTGCGAGGCCCAACTGTTGAGCCCGCGACGGGCGCCTATATAAAGTGCAGGTGCGGCACACTCATTTGGTTGATCGCTTCGACACTATCACTAGGGTTTGCATGTGTTGTGAATAGCCACGTCCACTCACTGCTGACTATGTGATCAGATGTAGCAATCCATCGCATGGTGTTGCTCCTGCACGCGCGGATACCGTTAGAGGCGGTGCACCTGCGTCGCTCCGGCGAACTTGTACGTGGGATCAGACGACTGGATGTTTGAGGGAGATTGCACGAGGAGACGATCCATGCAAACGCGCTGCCCCAACTCTTCTTTCGCTACACGACACTACGCGTCTAGTGGTAACGATGTGTGATCCATCTTCCGTAGCATGTTCCTGTTGTTCTACGCGTAGAAATTTTTTAAAATGCAGTCGACGCACCCTATCGTAGATCCCAATAGTGGTATCAGAGCCTCTGCTATAGGATTTGGATTCGGATCGTATGCATATTAGATATGTGGAGGCGGCAAATGAGATCTATTGTCGTTGATAAAATCGGCTGTGTGCATGGTTGATGAGATCAACTGCACATGGGGATCGATGTGGCTATGTTTTCTAATGATTGGAGTCGATGAGGTCATGACATAACCTAGCCCTACCGGTCGGTATCCGCCATCGGGGTTAACAGTGAAACATAAATCTGAATCGGACTCGCGACGATCGATAAGATCGGTCTGATCGGAAAATTTGGCGTGATCGGAGCTCAAATGTGACCTGTGATTTCCGAAAATGTCGGGTGCTTCCCGCACCCGCGAGGGGCAATGCCCCTTCGAACCCCACCCGCTAACAGGCAAGCGGGATCGCCGTGTGCATAGCGCCTTGTATTTCGTACGCGATCACTCAAACCGGTAGAATGCGATTCTATGTGATACTTTGTTTTGCAGGATTGATGTGAATAGTATGGCTCATGTGTATGTGATGCATGTGTGTAATTTATACATGGCCTGCGCGTCATGTTTGTCGGCCGGCAGGAGCCAAAGTCCTCTCATTATAATGTATAACGACTTGCTGTCGACTTATGACTCTATGTAAAATTCATTACTAGTTGTAGTAGTTGGATTATAGTGATCATGTTGTTGGCTTGGAGTCCCGACGTGACAAACAAGATGGAGTTCCTAGATGGTCATCGGAGTCGGAGCCGACCTGGAAGAACGTCCATGAAGGAGCCATACTATTTCACAATATGTGTTTATTTGTGATTGTTATGCTTCTTTATTTCTATGCATGTTAGAATGATAGAAAAATCCGTCATTAATATCAAGCAATTTTCCATTCCTGATGTTGCACCTTCGCACGTCAAGTACGTCTAGTAGTGGGCTCATAAAATTGGGGTGCTGCTAGGTGTCCTTGAACTGAAGGGTTTGTGTCGGACACGGACAAGCACTGCATTAGGTTAACTTGACAAGGCTATCAAAACGGTTTTGGGCCTTGTGGCAAAGAAGGTTGGGAGCCGGGGTATGAGATACCTCCCCGACCGACAAGATTCGTATAGAGATACGACTAGCAAGGAGTTTCTTACTGGATAGGTATGTTGGCTAGAAGTGATGCTAAATCTCACTAGTCGCCTGCGCTAGTCGGATCCTGAATCACTGAGAGTTTGCGGAGGGATGCCGACTTCAGTGGGAGTATTTCTGTTTAGGCTTGAATTACTCTACATAATGCATTTGCTTGCATATTTTCTGTTGTAGATCAATCGCACCACCTGCTCAACCCAACTTTGCATTGAAATCTATTCTAGAAAAGGATAAACTGAATGGAACAAACTTTACCACCTGGTATAGAAATTTGAGAATTGTTCTCAAGCATGATAAAAAGGAACATGTTCTACATGATCCACTTCTAGAGGAACCTGCCGATAATGCTAATGCCACAACCAGGAATGCCTACCAGAAACTCGTGGATGAATCAAATGAGACCATCTACCTCATGCTGGCTTGTATGGAGCGATCTATAGCAGCATTTCGAGGATGTTGGGGCTTTCGATATGATCGAGAGTCTCAAGAGCTTGTTTCAGGTGCAGGCACCGAAAGGTTCAACGTCTGGCAATCCTTGAAGGATTGTAAGCTGGGAAGGTCATCCACTGAGCCATCATGTGATCAAGATGGTCTAATACATGCAAGCTTTTGATCGGTCAGGCTTCCTGCTCTTGGATCAGCTGGCTACTGATGCAGTTCTGTGTTCTCTTCCACCTAGCTATGGGACGTTCATTTCGAACTATCATATGCATGGCATGGATAAGAAGCTCACTGAATTACATGGGATGCTTAAAGTGGCAGAGCAAGATATAAAGAAAGGCACGCATCAAGTGTTGATGGTGCATAACTCTGCTAAGTTCAAGAAGAGTTGGTCTAAGAAGAAGGCTAAGGCAAAGGGCACGGAGATGGTAACCTCCGTCGCTGCACCGAAGTCTGGACCGGACTCAAAGACCATTTGCTATCATTGCAAGGAAACCAATCACTAGAAGAGGAACTGTAGCAAGTGGCTTGGTGAGCATGGCAAGAAGGCCGAAAATGCTGCTTTAGGTAAAGGTACACTTGTTACATATGTTATCGACATTTACCTTGCTGACATACCTTGTAGCTCTTGGGTATTTGATACCGGATCGATTGTTGATATTTGTAACTCGATGCAGGGGCTGGTAAGAACTAGGCATGTAGCACAAGGGTAGATTGACATCAGGGTCGGCAACAAAGCAAGAGTTGTTGTGTTGGAGGTCGTCACGATGCAGCTACAGCTTCCTTCTGGATTTATTTTGGAATTGAATATTGTTATTGCATTACTGCACTTAGTCGGAACATTATTTCTACGTCATTCTTGATGAGTCAGGGTTATGGATTAAATTTAAAGGATAATGGTTGTTTTGTTTTATTTGAATGGTATGTTCCACGGCTACGCACCCATTGTAGATGGGCTATTTATATTGAATCCGGAACAGGAACCGGTCTATAACGTGAATGTCAAGAGGGATAAGCCTAATGACATAAATCTGACATACTTCTGGCATTGCCGGCTTGGACACATTAGTCTGAAACGCATTAAGAAGCTCCATGATGATGGGCTCCTAACTTCTTCTGACTTTGGGTCGTTCGAGACATGCGAATCATGCTTGCTCGGTAAGATGACTAAGTCTCCTTTCGCGAAGAGTTGCGAGAGGGCGTCCGAGCTGTTGGAACTGATACACAGTCATGTGTGTGGTCCAATGAGCACAACTACCAGAGGTGGCTATCAATACTTCATGACTTTTATTGACGACTTGAGTAGATATTGATATATCTATTTCATGAGGCACAAGTCGGAAACTTTTGAAAAGTTAGAAGAGTTTCAGAATGAGGTTGCGAATCAGCTCGGTGAGACTATAAAGCTTCTACGATCTGATCGTGGAGGTGAGTACATGAGCCTGGAGTTTGGTGATCATCTGAAAAGCCGAGGTATAGTAGCTCAGCTCACACCTCCGGGTACGCCACAGAGAAATGGTGTGTCAAAACGGAGGAATAGGATCTTGTTGGACATGGTCCGGTCTATGATGAGCAAATCGGATTTACCATTGTCATTCTAGGGATACGCTCTAGAAACTGCAGCTTTCACACTTAACAGGGTACCCTCAAAATCCATAGACAAGACACCACATGAGATGTGGACTAGGAAGAGTCCAGTTTGTCTTTTCTAAAGATTTGGGGTTGTGAAGCATTTGTTAAGCGACTTATGTCAGACAAGTTTACACCTAAATCGGATAAATGCATATTCGTGGGATATCCGAGGGAAACCTTGGGATATAGCTTCTACAACCGGGAAGAGAACAAAGTGATTGTTGCTCAGAATGGGGTTTTCGTTGAGAAAGAGTTTCTCAGTCTGGAGGCCAGTGGGAGGACAGTTTGACTCGGAGAAATTCGAGGACCACTCGGGGATGGCTCAGCTGGTGATGAGATCATACCGGAGTCAGCCAGGGAACCCGTAGTGGAAGCGACACCGAAACCATGGAGGTCGGAAATATTTACAGAGTGCATGATGTATTGTTGCTAGAAAGCGACAAGCCGACATTGTATGCAGAAGCGATGGTGAGCCCAAATTCCAATGCATGGCTGGAAGCCATGAGATCTGAGTTAAAGTCCATGGATGAGAACCGTCTGGGACTTGGTTGATCTGTCACCTGGCGTAACTGCCATTGGTTACAAATGGGTCTTTAAGAAGAAAACCGATGTGGATGGACATGTTCAGATGCACAAAGCTCGGCTTGTCACAAAAGGTTATGGACAAGTTCAAGGAATTGACTACGATGAGACTTACTCGCCGGTAGCGACGCTAAAGTCGGTGAGGATCATACTAGCTGTAGCTGCATATTTCGATTACGAGATATGTCAGATGGATGTCAAGATGGCTTTCCTTCATGGAAATTTAACCGAGGACGTGAATATGATACAACCTAAGGGTTTTGTTGATCCGACAAGCACTTGTAAGGTATGCAAGATCAAGAGATCCATTTATGGGTTGAGGCAAGCATCTCGGAGTTGGAACATTCGTTTTGTTGACGTCGTCACTGGTCTCGATTTCATCAAAAGCAAAGAGGATGCTTGTTTATACAAGAAGTTAAGTGGGAGCTCGATAGTGTTTTTGATCTTGTATGTGGATGACATATTGTTAATCGAGAATGATGTTTAGATGCTGAACTCGGTCAAGGAGTCATTGAATGGTAAGTTTTTGATGAAGGACGAGGCAGTGTATATTTTAGGCATTAAGATCTATAGAGATAGATCGAGGAGGCTGCTCGGCTTAGTTGAAGAGGTTCAACATGAGTGAGGCGAAATAGGGTTCTTTTCACTCTCACATGGTATAAGGCTAAGCAAGACTCAGAGTCCTTCGACATCTGATAGTGAAGCAGGATGAGTAGGATTCGTATGCCTCAGCAATCGGATCCATCATGTATGCCATGATATGTGCAAGGCCTGATGTTGCTTTTGCAATAATCCTAAAAAGAAGATACTAGGCTAACCTCGGTGAGAGTCACTGGGCAGCGGTGAAGAATATTCTGAAGTACCTGAAAAGGACTAAGGAAAAGTTTTTAGTTTATGGAGGTGAGCAAGAGCTCGTCGTAGGGGTTATGCCAATGCTAGTTTCCAAACCGACAGAGATGATTGTCAATCACAGTCTAGATTTGTGTACGTCATGAACGGTGGGGTAGTGAGTTGGATGAGTTCCAAGCAAGATACGGTGGCCGATTCTACCCCAGAAGCCGAACACAATGCGGCTTGTGAAGCTGCAAAGGAAGGTGTTTGGATTCGGCACTTTTTGGATGATCTTGGTATTTTCCCAGCCTCGGTAAAACCGTTGGACCTTTATTGTGACTAGTAGACTACCCGTGCATTGCCACGGGCGTTTTAAAATTTGTACTTGTTGCATATATAAACGCGATGCATGTCAAATTTAACATCGGTAATAAATGAAAAATAGTTGAAATCCACTGCACTTGCAATAATGTCAATAAAAATGTAATTCGGTGACTTGTACTATCAGATCTGATGCACAAAGTAAAAAAAAAGTGGTAAAAAATATACGACTCTTTATCGTACACTGCACTGTAATTGACAAATAGCACTCGATGTCTTTTTAAGCTTAAGACCGATCGTATCACGAAGCATGCCCATTGTTATTGTCTATTAATTGAAGGCAACACATGGAGGATTTTGTTCCCTCAAAAAAAATGTTTCCAAGATACTACAAGCATTGCCTTGATTGCATTATGCAATTGCATGGCAAATTATTACATATGAAAAGGCACTTGGAGGTGACCATTTAGGAACTACTGCAAAAAACACATATTTCATACCCTTTAGGAACCATGGGTGCATAAAATATTTCAACCCTTCCCCATCTAATATTCATAGCTCAAAAAAACACATATTACATATGAAAGTAAGGTCGTTGTCCCTCACGGGTCGACGACCTAATCAACCGTGCAGGTGGGATAGGGTACCCCTCATTCTTATAAATTCCTCTATCTCTAGGCCGTTTTTCATGCATGCCATTTTATTTTAGGCTCAAGGACCTCTAGCTCTAGGCCACCATGCTACAAGAGATGCAGAGAGTATACTCTTTAGGTGGCGTTTGGTTCACTGGCTATCTTTGGATGGGCTGGGGATAGCCAATTTTCCTAGGGATTCGACTCGTTTGGTTTGAGAGCGGGAGGGGACGAGGATAACCAAATACCTCTGAATATTCCTTGCAACATTAATTAGTAAGACAATAAAATGTATCAAAGGGATAAGGGAACACTTTCATGGATTGGTCTGAAGTGTTGCTATGCAAGCTCAGTTATCAATATAGTAACGCATCAGCTGCATTAGTTGAAAATTCCTGTAGCGAAATGGAACAGCCGAACTTAGTGGTGGGTATTGTGGTATAGCAGTAGCCTGATGATGATCTCAAAAGGTGCAAGATTTCCTTCATGCATGAGATTCTTGATCATTGTACTACCTGAAACAGGCTGACATTAGAAAGATATCTATACAGAAACTGAGAGCAGATTGTTAACCTTGCTCGGATTTGACTTCTTCGCAAAGAAGATCGCCAACACTCAGATGGGCAAGCCCAAAATGGTTCAAGATCTAAACATACTCAATACCTTTGCCACTGCCTCGCCCTCCTGCACCAACAATATAAGCCATTGACTGTTCATCTCAAAGATTTATATGGCTTCTATGGTGTATGCAAATCTCAGGCTTATGACCAAGATAAACTTGGTAAATAATGCAACTTATCATCTACTTCACCCTCAAGCTTAAGTAATGTAGTAGACAAATTATCGTGAACTGCAGTAAGTAGAGTAGTAGACAAATTACCATCGGCCTGGTTATGCATGCATGAGATGAGAGGGATGGATTTTAGTAATACATGTACTTTATTTTGACCCAACCCTTTTGTCACACTCTGCGCGAACTTCTTACCAGAATGGTTATTCACATAAATCTCAACAATTGGTCCGACATGCCGTCTAGAAGCAATGCAACATGAATCCTCTGATAGTCATTTCTATGGGGAGGATATTACAGTATTCGTTGAACAAATCATACGTGATACATTTGATGGTCCTTATGCTCATATTGGTATTGCCTTGGAAATTATTATCCAGTGCACCAATTTAGTGGATCCGCTTGTCAACGGGGCAATTCACTCTGGATATCTAGAAGATGATATAGAAACAAAGTCTCAAATAATTAATTTTAAATTCTCCGCAATCTGCAAAACGGACAAAAGTTTGAAAATATCAATGAAATATTATCTAACTACAAAATATTATCTATCAAAAGAAAATATTAACTATGTTAGAATCTTTCAGTGATAATGTATGTACAACAATTGCTATTAGAAAACATCCTAAAACATAACAGATATTATTATTATTTCAGAATACCCCAAGAAACTCCTTAACTCATTATGAGGATTATCATTAAACATTACTGATATTATTGTGTCACTTTTATATACTAAAAGATAGTTTCAAGAAATCAGAAGATGTTTTTTCCTTCAACAATTTTAGTAAGAAAAAACATCTTTTGGCATGGTACTTTTATTTACCAAAGACATAAAATACTCTAGTACTTTTGTCTGTTTCATTTGGATATTACCTAAAATAATGCACATATTTATTAACATATATGGCGTCACATTTGTGGAGAATCATTCAACAAAATGGTGTTCGAAGGAAGCAAGAACATCTGATCACAATCATGCCTCAACAGCAGAATCACATGATAGAAGACAAAGAGCTAGACAAAAGTTTTCTTTCATTTTTTGGCCTTTCATTTACTTACCATAGAGCAAAAGCACAACCAGATGCCAAGAACGTACCCAATACAGAATGATACATGTGCATCCATTGCAGGACTTAGGAGCACCATGCCACACTGAACAAGCCTTGAAACCAGAGTAACCGTCAGAATTTGGAAGACAACTAACTACATCCCTTGCCTATATGTACACCAAGGAGTTAATTCCTCAAGCCTGCAGAAACAAAACCAAGATCGGAATAACAACATCATTCCAGCTTATGTAGACTTTTATCTGCTAGAACATGGTTTACTTCAACTCTTACTTGCAATTGTGATATCCTGTAAGGATACAAAACATCTTAGTAAGATTGACAGAACACAGAGATCTGAATTATATATATCGAGAACATGTACCCTATCATTTGGAATTGTAAGTGTACCGCAAACTATAGCATTCGGTGGCAAGGGATATGTTTGTCATGGAACGGCTTGATCTAGGATGATGGAGGCTCTGGCAATGGAGCAGTGAAGGGCAGGGCCTGCCAAGACAACGACGAACATGGGTTTATAGAGATTCTCACCTTGTACCCGATCTTCCTGCCTCCGCAAGCTTCTCGACCTGTCTTCAGGATGCATCCTCTTCTTCCCCTCCTCTCCCAGTCATGTTTGTGGTTCACTACAGTATATGCAAGTATGCAACTGTATGCACAAAATTCAAGTTCAGAACTTATAAATAAATGTTGCATTGCATGTGAACTCAAGAGATAAATATTAGAAATTCAGAAATAGACAAACTTAATTTCTGGTTCAATCAACACACAAATTCGAAGACGAACGGGAAGAGGGTGAAGCCGGAGTCAACGGAGATGACATGGACCTTGATAATGAATCTCGCGATATCCACCATTATGTGAACGATCATGCTGATCTTGCAGATGGTTACCCATTGTAGGTCTGCTGTTCTACTATCAGCGGCTATCGCAAGCACAGGCCGCGCGCCCCGCCTTTGCGGTGAAGCACTGCCGCCCCCACCAGGTAGCCCGACAGCATGCTGGCCGCCGTCACCATCGCCACAACTCATCCCATGTTGATGCATCAGACCGCGGGAGGCCCCTGGCACGGAACAGAGGACTTGGATGGAGATGGAGGGCTGGGGGATAGGATGGGGTAGGGGCGGCGGCGGCGACGACTGTGGCATGTGTGCATGTGGTTTTTGCCCTAGATGGTTCTGCGCGTGTGGGAGATGTAGGAGAGAGGAGGAGGAACCGGAGGGTGGGCTGGTTTTTCCGGTTCGTACTGTTGAGTAGGCTGGACCGGAGATTGGTTGGGCCAAAAAACGGAGGGGAGGTGATCGTGTGAAGGGATCGATTGGGGAGGTGGGAAACGAATGAAGCGAACGAACGACGTACGTATCAAGATATTAGGAGTAGAGATAATTCTGGTGCCATCGCACAAGCCCAGGAGCCGAGGAATCACCACCAGGTCAGAGACATAGATCAAAAATTCCTTTCATATCGATGCTTGTGTAGCATAGTTCCGATGTAAGTCTTGCGAGTACTTTGGATAAGTACTCACCATTACTTCAGTACTCTTTTCATCTAACCTGATTACTGCAATAGCTGTTAGCACCACGGATGCAGGTTCCCCCCGATGGTTGGAGTTCAACGTCGAGGAGTAGTTCGAAGGTACCAAGCAGGAAGCCTGCGCCTTTTTGATCTAGAGTCATTGTTTGTTTTTGCTTTCTTAAGGAACCCTTGTATTTATCTGTACTCAGACCTAACTCTTGATGTAATATTGGGTATTAGACCCTGGCTTGTCATACATTTTTTATTTGTTTAAATTTGAGTCCTAGAGTTGTGTTATGATATTATACCTATCTTGATCGTGCATGTTGTGTGGATGTTTAGTGCACGATTAATTTTGGAGCGTCACAAGTTGGTATCAGAGCCGGCTGTCTGTAGGAACCCCCTTTGCAACTCCTTGGTCGAAGTTGAGTCTAGTCCTGAAAAACTATTTTCTAAACTACTAACTGTGTTGTGTGGCTTTCGGGCCCACGCCACCTATGGATGGGATTAGGATATTTTATTTCGCATCTTTACTCTGGGTTCCGATCTCTCTCCTCTACGGGTTAACGATTTTACTAACTCTAACTTTAGGTTCTCGTAACTACTTCCTACTAGAGAGCCCATCATTCCAAATGACCATTTCATTCACCAGAAGATTCCAAAGACCCTCTTTGACATTTTCCCGAGACCCATGTGCCCACCACTTTTGCGATTATCTACCACCAATAAATACATATGGATAACTGCATATCCTTGCCGTTCATACCTTCATTCCCCATTGCTCTTGTTATTACAAGATACATCTAAATGTTCTTCGACTTTTCAGGAATCCCTTGTGCCAATACCTTGCAGTTCTTTGCCACATGAATTTCCCTATGAATAATTTCTCACACTTACCAAGGATCCGTTCATCCCTAGGTGTTCATGTGTTTCACAAGATACTTTCAAATACTATACGATCTTCCGAGAATCCTCTGTAACCTATTGCCCTAGAAAGTCTTGCCTGCGTGCATTATGGTTACTTCCATATGTCTTGCTGTCGGTGCAACAAACCCTGGGTCTATTGCCCAGACCGTGCACGGGCCTAAAAGAGCGAGATTGCAATTACCAAGACAAGGCCAAGCACAAGAGATCAGTTCTACGAGAAATCAGAGTGCAAATCAAGAGGACCAAGTCAAGCCAAAGGAAGCAAGATACCATTAGGGGAAAACCTCCCTTGCCGGGCAGGCGAGCCTGGCGGTGTCGAGGTGGCCCCAAGAGTAAGCATCAAGACTGTCCCGATAGGCCTGCCCAGCACAACAAAGGCAACCACCCCGCCAAGGCTCCACTGCTCCACCTCACAGTGACGCAAGTCATCAATCGGTGCGGTGTCAAGCCCCCAAGTGACTAAGTGGCTGTTTCTTGCCACATGTCATCCACTTCCTATGGAAAACACCTCCAAATGACACCCGTCCAACAATGTTTCAAGAAGACGTGCAAGAAGGTGGCAGAACAGCCCGGCAAGGCTTGCCGGGCATTCCATGATGTGACACTAAGTGGCACATTTTAATGCGATCTGCCCTGTCTGCAGAGTTAGGTATGATAGCATTGTTTGCTATCTAATCAGTGCATAATGACTGATTTGCCACTGTGGTGACCCCTTGATCTATAAAAGGAGGCCATGGCAACCATAAAAGGATTCGGACCCCTGTACACTCATACGCGCGTAGCTGCTCTTGTCCCAAGGAAACTCTACTGGGCAAGAGCGCTACGTTTCCCACCACAGTCCACTATCAATCCACCAAAGCAGGAGTAGGGTTTTATGCCTCGCAGCGGCCCGAACCTGGGTAAAACTGCCCGTGTGATCTCTATCGTGTTGCGCGATGTTCTCAGCTCTTTGTGCAATGTGCTCATTCCCCCTGCTGAACCAAAAGGGGCTCATGGCCCCATAGGTGGCCGTGGTTTTCCACAACATCTTTGGCGCGCCAGGTAGGCGGATAGCGCTTGCGTGAACCCAAGAAGCGTACGTAGCGCGTCATCTTCGTCATCATTTTCTTCATCGACGGCTCCATCGACCATGGTGCCCAAGAAGAAGCCCGGTGCCGCAGCTCACCCGTCCACCTCGAAGGCCCCGTCGCATGCGGCCGCCGATGCCGCAGGGGCTTCGGGGACGCACAGGGGTGTGGACATTGCGAGAAACATGGTCGACACAGGCGGCATCATCACCAGCTCCCTTGCGGCCGAAGCAGGAGCATGAGGCACCGGGGAAGGACAACGTCAAAAGCGCACCAGCGGCAACGCTCCTCGAGGTACCGGTGGAGAGATCATTCCGTTTGCACCCCTCCACCCAGCCAAATGGCACAGCCGCGGCGGCGGCGCTCGTTCTTGGCCGAATAGCAACACTCCGGCCGCTCCCGCTGCGGGTGTGACCATAGGGCGTGCAACACCCTCAGAGCGAGCTGACCCAACCGCTGTGCCCAACGGAACCGCAGGTCCTCAAGCACCTCCACCTCATCACGACGCCATCCAAGCGGCTAGCTCGCAACGAGGAGAGCAGGGTGTGGCCACTACCGGCACCGTCAGGAGTCGAGCGACATTGCAATCTACATCATCATCACCAATGCCAAGCACCGCCTCGGAGGCCATGGTGTGGGCCCAATTGCTATTGAGATTTCCGCTGGCAGCCAATCAGATGGATGAGTCGCGAGCCACCATCCAAAGCCTGATTGGTTTCACTAGGGGGGAGGATCACAGCAAGCTGGCCCGTGACGGCCTCCCCAGGCGACGATAACGGCGCGCGCTACTGGCCGTACCGAAGGAGCCACCCCATGATGCAGTCCCTTCCGCGGCAGCCAGCGCGGGAGCCACGCAACCAAGAACCCGACAATGTCTCGATGGCCTTGTCCGACCCTCGAGCGCGTCAAGGCCAACGGCGGTCCCCAGAGGACAGGCAGAAGGAAGGCGCGCGCGTCACCATCGAGCGACGCCGTGGCACCCTCCGCCAGTCTGATGGGCGCGATGTCCCCAACATCGATGAGCTTGAGCTCGGCGGAGGTGGGTACCTGCCTTTCGAGGCTGGGTGCCCTGCCTTCACCCGAGAGCTACGGCAAGTCCGTTGGCCATCTGCCCGCACGTTCAAGCCAAAGATACTAGAGAAGTATGATGGGAGGCTAAATCCTGCAGAGTTCTTGAGCATCTACACCATCGTGTTCAAGCTGCCGGGGGAAGAGATGAGAAGGTGTTCGCCGATTACTTACCTTTGGTACTCAAGCCAAATGTGAGGTCTGGCTGATGCACCTATCGGAGAACTCCATTTCAACCTGGGCTGAGCTATGCCACGAGTTCATTGGCGCCTTCACCGGTGGCCATCAAGAACCAGGGCGGCCCAGTGACTTGCAATTTCTCCCACAAAAAGGAGAGACTCTACGGAAGTACATGCAGAGGTTCAGCCGAGTCCATAGAAATATTCCAGACATCCACCCGGCAGCTCTGATAGCTGTGTTCCAGTCCAACATGCGCAATCGACGGATACGTGCCAAGATTAACATTTGATTGCCCAGGACCATGAAGGAGCTTTACACTTTAGTGGATAAGTGTGCTTGGGTGGAGGAGGGGAGGTGGCTCCCCTGAGAAGAGGATGGCGTCGACATTGACTCAGAGGATGATGATGAGGCCACCAATCAGAAGAAGAAGAACAAGAAGCGCAATAAAAGGCGCAAGGATAACACAGTGATGACCGTTGAGGGATCGGGCACGCCTAATACTGGCAAGAAGGCCAAGACGGAGGTACCCGACAAGGTAGTTGCTGCGTGCACTGATTGTCGAGAGGCCATGACTGCTGAGAAGGCCGGGAAAGGTGATGGCCCGTACTGCAAAATCCATCGGACCAAGGGCCACGATCTATAGGTGTGTCATCAGGTCGAGCAGCTCGTCAAGAAGCAGAGGGCTGAATATGAGAAGTGTGGTAAAGAAAAAGGTTAGAATGGCGCTGGCGGGAAGGGTCGAGGCGACGAAGCAGGACGCCCCGACAAGGCTCCTCGGAATCAAGGGAAACCCGCCAGGGGCCGTGAGAAGGAGGATTGAAGTGATGAGAGTGATGGAGGAGATGAAGAGGAAACTAGCGAGAAGGAATTGCAGAAAGCCACTAATGCCTTGTGCATTGACGGAGGTGCATCTCTGCACTCCTCTCACCGCCAACTTAAACAGTGGGCGCTTGAAGTCACTGCCATGGAGCCAGCGTCAGATTCTGGGAGGCCGCTCAAGTGGTCCTGCACGCCCATCATCTTTGACGAAAAGGATCACCCTGGCCGCACCACTGTGGGTGCTTGCCATTGTTGGTCTCACCAACAATCCGCAACCTCAAAGTCACAAAGATGTTGGTTGATGGCGAGGCCGGGTTGAATCTAATTTCTCCAAAGGTCATCCGCAAACTCCAGAGAGCAGAAGAAGAGCTTGAGGTTATTGGCACGTTTCAAGGAGTCAACCCCGGCAGGAGTCATCCTAAAAGGAAGATTACATTGCTAGTGACATTCGTGGGAGAGTTGAATTATCTGACTGAGAAGGTTGTGTTTGATGTGGTCGACCTCCCCCTACCGTACAATGGGATCCTTTGTCGCCCAGCTCTGGACAAATTCATGGCAGCATCCCACTATGCCTACAACACCTTCAAGATGCCCGGGCCGGTTGGCATCATTTCCATTCCATCAGACAAAAAGACGCAATATGTCATTGTATTCCCGCGACATATGCCAAGGCGTGGCTTATCATGGATGGGGACAGGAGTATGTTGCCGGGCTCTAGAAGCGGGAGTGAGCGAGACCTCGAACGCCTATGAGTCATACCCAGGTTCGGGGCTCTCCATGTAGATAACACCCCTAGTCCTGCTCTGCGGGGTCTTCGCATGATGACTATCGTCAATAGAGTAGCTACAAGAGTGCTCCTTGAGCTGTTTCGGCAAGGCTAGCTCCTTCTCCTTTCTCTCTATGTTTGTGTAAGCTAGCTAGGATTCTGAACCCTCTGCATGGGTGATCCTGGGGGTTTTATATAGGCCTACCCCCAGGGGTACAATGGTAATCCGGCCGTATGTAGGACCCGGCCGTCAGTGTCTCTGGGCTCCGGCTTCTCCGCCGGCTGCCGGGGCCCACCGCTTGGTGGGTCTCGATGACTGCCGGGAACTCGACCGACAGGTAGGGCCCGCCGCCACCGGGCGAGGTTGACTGTGTTATACTGTAGCCTCAGGGGGCGCATGGCTATAGTCCTGCCGTCTGGCAGGCGCTTACTATAGCCACACCCCGTCTCCTCAGGTTAATGGTGCACAGACTCCAAGGGGAGGGCTGGCCGCCTGCTAGGAGTCGGCTCACCCCCGAGGCCGCCTGCTCGGGGTTCACCGTCTTCTGGTGGTCCGCGGATAGGTAGTGACACGGGGCTAACCCGGTGTAGGCCGATCTTTCATGATTGGAGTGGATTCCCTCAAAGAACACGACGAACACGGGGAAGAACAAAGAGAAATCACAAGGGGAAACACTCAAGAACAATTCCAACCACACATCCACTAGACAATCAAACATACAAGATCATAAGTTACATGAACAACAAAAGGAAAGATACAAGGTAA
>NC_041385.1:352585588-352601518 GCF_002162155.2 Triticum dicoccoides | reverse complement strand
TCTCTCAAGAGGAGGAGTGGTAGGAGCAAAGCTTAAATGAGCCATCACTTTTCTAACCCTAGCTAGAGGAAGGGGAAAGAGTATATATAGTCTAAGTGGGCGAAGGGGTACACGAGCCTCGGCCCAACACGCGGTGCACACACAGGCAGCGGACTTCTGACCTTTACCGGTTGTTCTGTGGCTCGCAAGGGTCCGGATGTCCAGTAGGGTTCGGACTTCCGCTATTTTAGTTCTGTTGAACTGGCACCGGATTTCCGGAGGCATCGGACGTTCGGTGGCTGGAGGGTGTCGGACGTCCGGCGGCTAGCGGCTATCCGGTCGCTGTGGAGTTGGGGTTGGGCCTTCTGGCTGGTGCGGCTTCCAGGAGTGGGATGTCCGGTCCAGACCGGTCGTCCGGTGGCTTCCAGGCGTCAGGTAGCGGATGTCCGGTGGTGTTCGGACATCCGGTGGCTGTAGCTTGTAGCAGCTCCGTTTCTTCCGTCTTCTATTCCACGCTTCCCTCGCGGATGGTGTAGTTATTCCCTTGTGCTCGCACTCCTCCTCGTTGTCCGTGAAGCTCTGACAATACCTATGCATGCTCACGAGTGGAGTGTCAAGTAGTATACCATCCTCGAAGGGCTCAAGTGAACACATGTAAAGGAGAAGATTCACCTTTATGCATGAGAAGTAGAGGTCGCACGTGTCACTTGCTAAACGGAATCTTGGCATGGTGATGCATGTAGGATGCTCCGCATCATCCCCTCCCCCTTGGAAAAGATCCAACCTCAGATCGAAAACCAAATCACCATGGGAAAGAGATGGCAGTGCCATGTTGAAGTGGCCGATCACCAAGCACTCATCATCTTGAAGCTCGAAATGGGCACTCTCCAATGTCGCACCGTCTAGTGATTCCTTCAAAAGGAGCAAGTACAACAAACACTTGGAGAAACAAATGTGGTTATCATTAGTGCAAAACCAAGCATTCAAGAGGTGATTCACCCAACAAGTGTTGTTATCAAGCCTAGGATATGGTTTGACAAAGGATTGTGACATGGCATGTAAGCACATAAATTGAGTACAAGCAAAGATATCATGGGGACAAGCATGTAAATGTGAGGTAGAGATGCAAATATGTGTGGCAAGAGAATAAACATCTACCTCAAGTTCATAGCAAGCATTCACAAATTGCCCAATGAAAGGTCTATGGTAGGCATAAGAATCATTCACAACACCAAATAAAATGAAGTGTCTAAACACATGGGTCAAGTGCAAGACAATCCAAGCATAACGTGCATAGGGTGTAGTGAATATGGTGTGGCACTCAACACAATAGAAAGAGCAATTGTTCATCATGTGTGAGGCAATCAAGGCAATCATGTGCCAAACAATGGGACATGGCATATGTGAAGAAATGACATTGTTGCAACCAAACATATGATAGGAGTAAGTAGTCCAAGAATTGGATGCAACACACAAGGTATATATGTCATGAAGCATGGAACGGTGAAAATGATAAGTTGAAGGAAGATCTCTAACATGTGTGCAATCAAGTGGTATAAGATGACCAACAACTCTCATGGTGCAAGCAAGACAAGTAGTATGATCCACAATATCCATGCTCAAGAAAGATGTCACCTTGAGGGCGTGTCCTTGTCCTCACAATGTCGAAGTGCAAGCAAGTGCAATATAGAAGCGAGTTGTGGTAGCATATATGTGGTTCACTCTCAAGAGCTCGAATGGTTAACTCACGTGAAGTGGAAGTCTGACACAAAGTCCAAGTATCCTACATAAGCACACAACAAAACAAAGAACGTATGCGCATGGTAGATAAACACATCATCCATCATGATGGTTCTCTTCTCTTGCACATAACCATTAGAAGCACAATTGCATGAATAATATGATGCAACAATCTTTATGTTCATGGCACAATGCATATGGTGCAAAGAAGGAAGACAAGCATGCTTCACAAGAAATATGTCAAAATCTCCAATCATATGTGAGAATGCTATGGGGGATCTCATTAGCAAGGCTAAATGCATCATTGCACTCAATACATGGCAAATCATCTAGCATGAAAGAGGCAACACATGGAGGTATATGAAAAGAAGCAATATGAATCATGTGCAAATCATATAGATGGTTGTCATCAACCGCATGAAATGAGCAAGTATGAATCATGGGTGATGCAACATGAGAAAGCATAGAGATCAAGTCGTGCAAACTAGTGGAGTGGAGATGCAACACACTAGAGTAAATCATGGCAACATGTCATGTCAGCAAATAATAGGCATAGGTAGTGCACATGACATATCGCAAGCACAAACACAAAGCAAGATCAAAGTATGATCATTGGTATGGTATATAAAGCAAACATGGCAATACCAAGTGATGTGTCCACCAGGCTTGCAAATACACATACAAGTACTAGAGTCAATCATCATGTGTAATGCAAAGCATGGGTCACAAGTGCATGGCAAGGCATAGTAATGAGCATATCATGCAAAGTGAACATGACAAGATCGACATATAATATGTAATGGACAATAACCCATGACTATGTGAGGGTCATGTAGAAGAAATGCGCGAAGCCTTTGCGCGAAGAGAGCATTGGGAAAAATAATCCACTGGATCCCAAGTCATCATTGCTCTCTAGAGCTTGTTTTGTCAACTCATGGGATTGTGAGGTTGACAAGTATTCATGGGTACCTACACAAAAGAGACACAAACCAAAGAAATTGTGTGCATGGTAAATGTACACATCATCCATCATGATGTGTATGTGCACGTGTGAGTTAGCACAAGATAATCATCGCTCAAAGAAATTTGATGCATGGTATAAGAACATGTCATCCATCATGAAAGAATAGTTATTGTGTATAACACGATGGGGACACAAA
This sequence comes from Triticum dicoccoides, assembly GCF_002162155.2. NCBI lineage: Eukaryota > Viridiplantae > Streptophyta > Magnoliopsida > Poales > Poaceae > Triticum > Triticum dicoccoides. Next base: position 352,598,639 of record NC_041385.1, on the reverse strand, counting down.
TTGAGAATGCAAGTATATGGCACATCAATATCATGTTTGTTCATGGGGATCATATGATGCACACAAGTATTGGGATGATGCAATGAATGGGATGGATCAAAATCTCCTAAAATGTACGAGGAAACTATGGGGGGTCTCCTCATGAGTAATAGCAGAAATATCATATGGAGAAAATGGACAACATCCAAAATAATGCATCTCCGAAGCTAGGTGGTCATGGCATGGCATATGAGATAAATGATGCAAAGGGAGCATATCAATATCTTCACAAGAAAAATAAATGACAATAACCATGGGCTTGTCATCTATGCCATAAATGCAAATTGGGTTCATTTTAATGGCATATGCATAGTCACTACGATGAGATTGCAAATGTGACATATGGTTTATCTCATGCGTAGCATATGACAAGTCAAGCGGATTATCAAACATGATGTGACCTAAAGAATTGTCACAAGAAATCCTATGTAACATGCATCACAACTAATAGACTCCACATGACAATCATCAAACTCATCATAAAAGGGTAAATCATCGCACGGGGAAGTCGCACTAGCATGAAGCATGGTAATAGGTGGATCAACATCATGCAAGAAATCAATGTCAAGAATGTCCACTAGTGGGACTAGAGCATCACTGTCACCTATGTTACCTTTGTCATTCCACTCAAGTGGTGTAGGTGAGGTGGGAAGGACCAAATGGTGGTCATCTTCATCTTGATGGAACCATGTGGGGGGTGCATCATATTCCACCATGGCCATCGTCTTGTCCAAAGGGAGGACGAAGTCGTCGAGGGTCAGCGCGCAATCATAAATGGGACCTAGCACCAAACGAGAAGACACAATAGAGGTAGAGGTCAAGTTGTTAGAAATGCAAATGGCCTCACGAGACCTATCAACTGCCACACTCTCTCTATGTGGTGGTTCACTCACTCCCTCAAAATAGGTGCACTCAAAGTCACATATGGTGGGGTCACTCATCTCACTCAAGTGGTGGGGGTTGTGGATCTCCTCACATGGGAATTGTGGCAACTCATCATATGTGGGGCTAGTGGCGAACTCGCTCTCACACTCAATATGGTGTCACAAGTCACTCAAGTCATCATACGTTGCCGCGGTCGAATGGAGAATCCCATGCTCAACCATCTCATCGTCGTCGCTGTGGATGAAGGCCGAAGATGGCACATCATCGCTCTGCTCCACGACCGATGGGAAAATCCCATGCTCGATCATCTCGTCATCGTCGCCGTGGATGAAGGCCGGAGATGGCACATCATGACTCTCGCCTCCTAAGATGGAAGCATCATCCTTGCTCTCCACCTTGTCGCTCGCCTCCAAATCTTGGTCCTTGAAGGTTTCCGTAGTCGTACTCGTCACCGCACCGTCTTGAAAAAGAGTCGAAGTAGACTCGACATCATCAATGCCACAAAGAGGGATGGCGATGAAGTCGAACTTGGGAGCATCGTCTTGGAGCTCGTCGGGCTTGGACATCTTGGTGGTGCTATCCTCATGCTCGTTCTCATGGAGCTTGGTCGTCGTGAAGTGAGCTTGGGGTGGAGAAGCCTTGTCCTTCATGAGTTCTTTTTCCGCCTTGAGAGCACCAATGTAGTAGTCATCAAGGAAGATAGTCTTGGATATGTCGTTGTTCAATCCCATCATGAAGTAGAACTTCATCCAAATGGGTCGTCCACGCCGGCTCGTCGCAAGGCATTCTTCATCTCCTTGAAGTACGCGTCGATGGACTTGTATCCTTGGATGGTGTTCTCCAATTGGCGTAGAAGTTGTTCCGTGTAGGTTGGAGGCACGAACTCTCGCCGCATAGCTCTCTTTGTCTTGGGCCAACTCATGTCGTCACTCTCCGAAGGTGTGTGAAACCACCATGTCGAGGCATAGTCGTGGAAGTTTCTTGTGGTGCACTTCACTTGATCTTCGGAAGGGACTTGATGTAGCTGGAGGTAGTCGTCCATCAAGCGCTCCCACTCGAGATACTCCTCGGGTTCTTGAGTCCAATAGAAAGGAATCTCGTGGTTGGTGTCAAGGTCGTAGTAGCTCGTGGAAGTCGAGGACTTGATCTTAGGGAGCTTCGCTTGGGCGTAGTCTTGAGGTGCTTGTTGGCGAAGATGTCGTATGCCCGTAGGCGAAGATGCCATGAAGTCACTTGGCAAAGATGCCAAGGGAGATGGTGAAGTCGTTGAGCGGTTGTTGGTGTTGATCTCTTGACCTTCACGTTCTTGTTGGTGATAGTGTCGATGCCAATGTGATCTTGCTGGAGGTGATAGCTCGGAAGCATGTGCTCTTGAGCGTCTTCTCAAATATGAGGAAGATCACTTGTAGGACTTGATGAGGGCTTTGATCTCCTCCATTTGATCTTGCATCTTGGCGTCGAAGTTGTTTTCCGTGGCATCGAACTCGTCATTGTTGTTGTAAACCGAAAGAGGTGTGTTTTGCCTATCCATCACAAGACTCAAGCAAAGGTGAGTAGGAAATGAGATAAACAATACCAAGCTACCATTTCCCAAAGTTGAGGATATATCCCGTTTCACTCAATGTGAGATGAAAGAATAGTGGAATTGGTACCGGACTTGTTCACTCACACCTATCAAGTAAAGCTTATTGTGGAGCTCGGTAAGGATAGTGGCACAAAAATTTAACGCAAAATGTTAGCAAGAGTCAATAATGGTGAAAGAGATTCACAAATTCGCAAGTGAAACAAGTAGACCAATAGCAATGAATGGCACACGGAAACACACACACACGGATAGATAAATGGGGTCGTGCAACCAAGGAATGAGCACAAAATGTGGAATCCACGAAAAACACTCGTGTTGCAATAATCAAGAGAGACGCTAGCACGATTGCTCAATAGGCGGATACGACACTTGTGCACAACCTATAAGATGCAAACTGAATAAACTTTCTATCCCAAGTATGCTATGTATGTATGGTTCCCGGTGTTCTAGCACAAGATGATCCAAGATGATACCATATGATATTGTGATGCTATGGCTATTGCTTACAAGCTTATTTGCTCTTCTCTTCTTCTTTGCTTAAAAGCTTATTCTTTTTTTTTGTATGGCCACTTTTGCACAATGCACAAACCAAGATAGCAGTTGTGTATATGCGGGAACAATCTTGTGACACAAGAGATGATATGATACCAATATGATATTGTATGTATGCAATGGGAGGTGTAGATCAACGATCACTAATGTGCACAAGTAACTTTGCCGACAATACTCAAGGCTAGTCTCGATAGGCAAGTGACGCAAAATGGGCTAGGGGTTATCAATGTAATTGCAAGGGGGAATATACAATGGTGTCGTCGAGGTTACCGCTCCTTGCTTATGGTTGATGGTGTCAAAATTGTGAAGTGGTCAATGTCGATGACGACCTTGTGGCGGTGTTCTTGATGCAGAACCGTTCCTAATTGTGAAACACCTTAAGAAACGGAAAAAAGTTGCAAACTCAAAATCTCAAATGTCAAAAGTCAAATGGTGGTAGCGGAATGCGGTGTGGTGTTGCACTCGGCAATGCAGAAGTGGAATGGTAGTGGTTAATGAAGAAGCAACCGTCCCTATGTAGCCGAAACACATTAGTAGACTCGAATCGCTACTCAAGAAAACACTAATGCTACGGGGAACAAAATGGGTTAGGTTGCGGAAGGCTATGGTGGTTATGCGGATGATAAGGTGGAGGGCCTAGGCAAACTTGCCAAATTTCAGAAAATTTTATGGAGTTAAATGGTGTTGGTAGTTTTTTTGTGGGATGGGGGTGTCCATAGCTTCAAAACGAGCTAAAGAACGTCGAAGTAGGAGTTCAGATGAATTAGTTATGGACAAAACAAAAATCAGCCGAAGTCTGAATGTAAAGGTGTCGGACGTCCAGAAATGGAAGGATGTCCGGTCGTCGGACGTCTGGTCGGGGTCGGAAATCCACTATTTCAGCTCGGGTTTGGGGTTTCAGTCATCCGGTAAAGGTCAGACGTCCGGTGGGTCGGGGTCAACGCAGGATTGGAGCTCCAGGACGCGATTTTGGGCGCAATTTGGGGATTTTGGGGTCAAAATTGAGCAAATTGCGTGGATGAATGATGGGAAAACTTGGGGAGATGCTTGATTCACTTGAAACCAAACAAACCCATGGATCAAAATCAACAAAACATCATCAAACCAACAAATCACAAAAAATAGGGCTATTTTTGGTGGGGATTTTCAAAATTTAGGACAAAATAAAACAAAAGAAGGCTAGAAAACGGTGGGAGGGACTCCAACTACATGATCAACATGGCTCATGATACCATATGATACGGGGCTAACCTGGTGTAGGCCGATCTTTCACGATTGGAGTGGATTCCCTCTAAGAACACGATGAACAAGGGGAAGAACGGAGACAAATCACAAGGGGAAACACTCAAGAATAAGTCCAATCACTCATCCACTAGAAAAACAAACACGCAATATCACAAGGTACATGAACAACAAAAGGAAAGATACAAGGTAAAGTTCATCTCCAAGAGGAGGTCTTGATGGGGGGGGGGTCCTCCTATGAGGGGGTCTTGACGATATCCCGCATGATCTTTTCCTAGATGGAGGTCTTGACCTCCAATGGAGTAGTGGTATCTCTCTCTCAAGAGGAGGAGTGGTAGGAGCAAAGCTCACATACAAATGAGCTATCACTTTGCTAACCCTAGCTAGAGTAAGGGGAAAGAGTATATATAGTCCAAGTGGGCGAAGGGGTACACGGGCCTCGTCCCTACACGCGGTGCACATAGAGGCAGCGAACGTTCGGACTTTATCGGTCGTCCGGTGGCTCGCGAGGGTCCGAACGTCTAGTAGGGTTCGGACTTCTGCTATTTTGTTTCTGTTGAAGTGGCATTGGATTTCCGGAGGCGTCGGACGTCCGGTGGCTGGAGGGTGTCGATCGTCCGGCGGCTAGCGGTCGTTCGGTCGCTGTGGAGTTGGGGCTGGGCCTTCTGGCTAGTGCGTCTTCCAAGCATCGGACGCCCATACAGACCGGTCGTCCGGTGGCTTCCAGGCGTCAGGTACATTTGGTAGAAGTTCTTCTCTTTCTCCCACTCACTTATTTTCCTTGGAATGATAAATAGGCAAAGTTCTTCTACCAATCCACTCTTCATCGAGCGAGACGACGACATGTCATCCTATGTCACAAAGAGCCACCTCTTTGGTGCACAACGAGCTTTACAACAAGAACAACAAGCAATGAGCGACCACATCGACAATCTCGCCGCTGACTTGTGACTCTTTGAGCAACGAACAAGAGACTACTTCGACAACAAGCTCGACACTCCAAACAAGAGAACGATGCAAGAATAGACGAGACTCGTGCCTTGTTGGTGAACCGCCATTCTACCACTTCTTCATACTCAAGACAGAGTCGTTCAAGTCGACACACCAACGACACCTTCTCTGGCTCCAGTACACCGACATCGAACACTCTACGTCGAGCCGCACGCCAAGACCGTCAAGCTAGCCGCAACCCTCTACATGGCAATCCTCCACAAGAGCAATTCGACGAGCAAGCACATCGTCAACGTCAACGCCTCCAAGAGGAAGAGCGAGCGCGACAACACCAAGACGAACAAGACGTCAAGGCTCAACATCAAGAACAACGGCTACACGAAGCTCAAGCACTTGAAGCGCAACATGCCCTCTGAGAGTTAAGTCGAGCCATAGCCACGCGCAACCGGCAAAATGATACAGGCAAATGTGTCCCGATGTTTCGATAAGATGGTGGCTATTGTTTTACTTGGGAGTCGACCTTGATGATCCGACTACGAACGTGCGAGATGTCACGCCTTAGCAATCGCTAAACCAACCTCCGAGGGGTTATTGACCACGTCGGAGCACGATCAACCTGACCACGAGAGTCTGTTTCCTGTGAGCAAATGAAGAACACGCAAGAAACTGAGATTGCAATCTGGGTATTGCGAATATAAGAGGAAAGCTTTATTAATGAAGGTGGGGTTCTATGACGTCTTGGTCTGGTCGTTGAACACAAACGAAGTACGCGAGGTTGCAGCGATGGCGAACTTTTAATCTAAACAAAACCCAAGGAAAAAGCTCCTAGATGGATCTACTTATATAGGAGCAAGGGGTGGCAGCCAAGGAGGTGGGAGAACGTCCCAAGGTAGCCTAAAACCAACCCTAGGTCGTACAAGGCTCTTGGGCCCAAGTGGAGGTGATGCAACACCTTCGGGCTTGTTGTTTGACTCGGATTCTGCTGCAGCGACTGATTGTTTCGTTGATATCTCAACGCTCCGGATGAATTTGAAGGTGAATCCAATTGGTCTGGAAAGAGCATGAAATCTACTTTCCAACAAAAAAGAATCACCCAATACGGAGTCCGTATGAAAAAGTTTTTGGCGTTTTGAGTCAGGTATGTTTGTGCAGTCCGAATCTGAATCCAGAAAGTGAGAGACTTGGACTCTATCTTCTCTTGGACCAAAAGTGACATGAGAGGACTTTTTGAGTAGAACCTAAAGTTCTCCTTTTCCCTTATCTTCATATGTGGATCGTACAAATGTCTCATACACCTGCAATTAGACAAAACACAAAAGTGTGTGAAATATTTTTGTTCTGGATAACACAAATAGATTGTTGAATAGTTTGCACAAGAAATCACCTGACAAATATGCAAGTATGCAATATTTTTGGTTGTATCCAAGGTAGTCATGTTCTCGTCATCCTCCCCTTCTTGAAAACAAAGCCATCCTCGGTGTTGCTTAATCTGAAATGTGGCTAACAAAAGAGACAATGTGTACATGTTGTATATGAATATGTCAGCCATTTTTACTTCCCTTTGTTTTTGCACATATGACACATGTATGCATGAGTAACTTTCATAGTTCATAAAATATAAAGCCAAAATATTATCATAAGGAGAAGAAGGCACAAAAATATTGCAACTTAGTTTGCACATATAAGTGAAGCTCTTATTCATTTCAAAAGATTGACAATATTCATCATTAAACCATCCCAACATTGGTAAATAAACCTTACGTGCATCAAATTTACATGATACAACATGCGTAAATAAGAAAACATGCAATTAGTCATTTGACACAGAATGATCACCAAGATTAGAGGTCATATCAAAATGATTAAACATTGGCACAATTATTTTAAAATGTATTTGATCCAAATCTGATTTATTTCCTGATTCACATGGTTCTTTGACATCAACAGTTAATTCAATGGGCGCACTCAAAATTGTTGGTATTTCAGTTGTTTAATCACATGATGCATTTATGACAGTAACATGATTCTCTAAAATAGGTGGCGTGCTCAAATCAATAGGTAACTCAATACATGATGTATTTAAGTTAATTACGCATGCATCATTCTCATGTGAAGTTATATCATCAATACCTTTAATGTTACCTTGTCGCAAAGACGTAGCTGATGTAGGTATGGACAATGACAATGTACCATGCACTTGAGATGATGTCGCACTCACAATCTGAGGTGTGGCTGCTCTAGTAGGTGCAACAGTGGAGGAATCAACCGATGGTAGTGAGCATGAATTGGAATAGTAGTTGTTGTAGTCACCCAATGCATCCTCCTGTAACTGTCTCTCAAAGGTACAAGCACGAACATACATACCAGTAATGCAACGAGGAATATACTGAAATCTTGCTTGAATATCATGGTTCAAACCACCAAAAAATCTATTAATTGTATCATCCTCAGATTCTTCTATGTCACAATGATGCATATAAGATTTGAACTCTTGGTAGTAAGCATGAACAGTGTTACCGCCTTGTTTTATTTGTTCCAATTTGCGAAGCAATTCACGACGATAGTAAGGAGGAAAAAATTGTTGTCTCATTACAGCTTTCAAAACTTTCCAAGTTGTGGGTTGGTTATCAATATTTTTCTTACAATGTACACTCCACCAAACAGATGCAAAACCTGTAAATGCTCTAGTGGTAGCTCATACTCTCTCAAGTTCAGAAAAATCATGGTGACTAAAAACTTCTTCTAATTCAAGCTCCCAAGCTAGATAAATAGCAGGATTAAATCTACCCTCAAATGATGGTAAAGAGATAACCTAACCATATGCTTATGTGTGTTGTCCCAACTCTCGTGATGGTGAAGATGTGTCCGTCATCCAAGAACTTCTATCTCTGGAACCTGTCATGTGTAGTAGAAATAGAAACACACAAGAATATGATCCTACAGACTACTAGGAAGTGGTGGTGGTGTGTCACAAACCCTCAAGCGAATCTCAAATTCTTACTAGTTCTTACCAAGCAGTAGGTGGTGATCGGCAACCGTTGTAGTCAAAACTCTCAAAGATTGGATAGAACGATGGCCAGGCGGTGTCAAACGCACGATGTAGATGTATGTGGAGCTGAGAAGGTTTATAATATGGTAGCAAAAAGGGTCAGTGAGGGAGTCCTGGATTAGGGGGTATCCGGACAGCCGGACTGTGTACAACGTCCGGACTATTGAAGCATGAAGATACAAGACTCAAGACTTCGGCGGGGTCGGACGGGACTTTCCTTGGCGTGGAAGGCAAGCTTGGCGATCCGAATATTATATTTCCTTCCTTGTAGCCGATTCCATGTAAACCCTAGCCCTCTCCGGTGTCTATATAAACCGGAGAGGTTGGTCCATAGAAGGCTGATCACAATTACATTCATACCATCATAGGCTAGCTCTTAGGGTTTAGCTTCTACGATCTCGTGGTAGATCTACTCTTGTACTACCCATATCATCAATATTAATCAAGCAGGAAGTAGGGTTTTACCTCCATCGAGAGGGCCCGAACCTGGGTAAACATCTGTGTCCCTTGCTTCCTGTTACCATCATCCTTGACACACAGATCGGGACCCCCTACCCGAGATCCGCCGGTTTTGACACCGACATTGGTGCTTTCATTGAGAGTTCCTATGTGACGTCGCCACAAGGTTTGATGGCTCCTTCAATCATCATCTGCAACGCTGTCTAGGGTGAGGCTTTCCTCCCCGGACAGATCTTCGTGTTCGGCGGTTTCACACTACGGGCCGATCCGCTCGGTCATCTGGAGCAGATCATGTCAGGATTGCCGGATAGTCATGATGAGCATGGCTTGGACCTTCCGTCAGACGATGCTCGGGATATTACCCCGGAAGAAGCCTCAGGTCTAAATCTAGGGCAGGTTGCGTTTCCTAAGGACGGAGGGCTGGTCCCTGTCCCGCAGGCCATACCCTCGTTGGTGATAGAGCCGAACACAAGTCTCACCTCCGCGGGAACCTGTGACTCCGGACCCCCGGATTCATATCCCGGACGTAGGTTCCAGTTCGCGTGTCCCTGAGCCCACCGATCCTGGTTGGGCTCCGGTGATGGAGTTCACTGCGGTGGACATCTTTCAGCATTCGCCGTTTGGCGACATACTAAACTCATTTAAAACCCTCTCTTTGACAGAGAACTTCAGGCAGAACTATGTAAGGCTCGAGTGGGAAGCAGGCGACGAAGAAATTCCTTACCCACCCACCACCCACTTGATATCCACGGTTGATGACTTAACCGACGTGCTGGACTTTGACTCCGAAGGCATCGACGGTATGGACGACGATGTAGGAGAAGACTCAGAATCTACGGGGTATCGGATTCCCACCTCGTCACACGACATATACATGGTGGATACACCCAAGGAAGGCGATGTTTACAACCCAGAAGATAACACCCCTGGGGAAAAACCAAAGCGACGGCGCAGACGCCGTTCCAAATCCGGTAACAGTAACAACATCAGCAAAAGCGCCAGAAGAATGGATACTCCGGTCAACCCTAAAGGCAATAATGACCAAATGGAACCAGCGATGGAGCAGGACGAACCAGGTCACGCTGAACATAGCTCGGAGCGTACGCCCGAAGAAAACGATCCAGAAGGACGAGTTCATCAAACCGGCCCAGGAGAAGAATTTAGTCCGGACGACGACGCATTCATCATTCCGGAAGAACGAGTGGAACGAGAGAACCTCCACAGAAAGCTTACGGCAACAGCGAGAAGTCTGAAGAAGCAGAAGCAACGGCTTAAAGCTGCACAGGAAACGCTCAATCGCAGATGGAACAAAGTGCTAGACACCGAAGAAAGATATGGTGACGATCGCCATACAAAGAGCTACCCAAAACGCAAGCTACTACCGGAATTTGACGACGAGGCTGTTTCACCGAAGGATAACACGACCAGGAGACCAGGAGTACCACTCCATAACCAGAATAAATCAGCTACCGAAGACGCCCACGATCTACGTGAGCACCTGGAGAAGAAAGTTGGTGCAGCTAGGTCCATTTACGGATCTAAAGGACAAACCCCGGCGGGGGACCATGGTCATCAAAACAATTATGAGAACCGAACACTAGTTCGGAATAAACACCGAACACCAGTTCGGAATAAACACCGAACACAACAACAGCCGACGGCATGCAACAGCGCGTCCACATACAGAGGGGCTGCTCACCCCTTGTGCTTTACTAATGAAGTTCTGGACCATGAATTCCCACAGGGCTTTAAACCTGTAAACATAGAGGCATATGATGGAACGACAGACCCAGGGGTCTGGATCGAGGACTTTATCCTCCACATACACATGGCCCGTGGGGATGACCTCCACGCCATCAAATACCTTCCCCTCAAACTCAAGGGACCAGCTCGGCACTGGTTGAAAAGCCTCCCCAAAAATTCAATCGGGAGCTAGGAGGAACTAGAGGACGCTTTCAGGGCCAATTTTCAAGGGACCTATGTCCGGCCTCCGGATGTTAACGATTTAAGTCACATAATCCAACAACCCGGAGAGTCCGCCCACAAGCTTTGGAACAGATTCCTCACTAAGAAGAATCAAATCGTTGACTGTCCGGATGCCGAAGCCTTAGCGGCATTTAAACACAGCATCCGTGACGAGTGGCTCGCCAGACACCTCTGCCAAGAAAAGCCAAGGACAATGGCAGCCCTAACAAGCCTTATGACCCGCTTTTGCATGGGAGAAGATAGCTGGCTAGCCTGTAAAGGCACCAGCGACCCCAGCACATCCGAAATAAAGGATGGCAACGGAAGCCACGGCGTAATAAAAACAAACGCCAAAACAAGGAAAAGAGCCCGGACAACACAACGGTTAATGCCGGATTCAGGGGCTCTCAACCTAACCAGCAATATAAGCAACCTAAAGGCAGTAAAGAGGGACCGTCCGGTATGAACAGAGTTCTGGACAGACTATGCCAAATTCATGGCACCCCCGACAAACCTGCGAACCACATGCATAGAGAGTGCTGGGTCTTCAAGCAGGCCGGCAAACTAAACGCCAAACACAAGGGAAGGGAAACACCAAGTGAAGTCGAGGATGAACCTCGCCAGCCAAACACTGGCGGACAGAAAAAATTACCGCCAGAGGTTAAAACAGTAAACATGATCCACACGACTCGCACGTCCTTAGGAAGGCACGAACGCGCCCATAAAGACGCGCATGATATAGATCCCATCGTACCCACACCTAAATACTGGATGACTTGTCCGATCACTTTCGATCGTCTGGACGACCGAACTAGTATTCGGCGCGAAGGATGAAACACCTTGGTGCTTGACCCAATAATTGATGGATACCATCTCACTCAGGTCCTCGTGGACGGTGGCAGCAGTCTCAGTTTAATATATGAGGACACTGTCTGAAGGATGGGGATAGACTCATCCAGAATCAGCAAGATCAACACCACCTTTGAAGGGGTGATACCAGGCGTTGAAGCCTACAACAGGGGCTCCGTCATACTGGTGGTAACATTCGGCTCTCCAGGCAACTCCAGAAGCGAAGAACTAGTCTTCATCATCGCACCCTTCGAAAGCAGCTATCAAGCACTACATGGGAGAACGGCCTTCGCTCGCTTCAACACATTACCGCACTATGGCTACCTTACACTTAAGATGCCCGGTCCTCGCGGTGTCATCGCCGTTAGCGGAATAACAGAATACTTTTCACGCGCAGAGGAATACGCGACGGCCCTAATGGCCGGACTATAAGAGGCCTCTAACAAAAATATACTGGGTCGTTAAGACCACGGACACGGTTAGACGAGTCCGGCAGCCCATATTAAACCAGGGCACTGTATATGTAATCCTATAGTGGACACCAGGGGCTAATAATTAAGATCCACACTCGGCTCAACCTTATGGGCAGGCCAACATCTTATATTTTCTACTATCCATCGCATACTTACGTTGCACTCTCCTATGAGATTCCCTTTTCTGCAGACAACGTTCGCGCGATACCCTTCTAGGATGCAGCACAACGGAGACAAAGGCGCAGACGTGCAGTAGGGCCCCGTTCAACAAGTTTCTTTTTAGATTAAGCCCCTGTGTAAACCTTTTCTATTGCCTCTTGTTGTTTCATCATCCCATGGGTTCCATACCCACAGAGGATACTGCCGTTTTTGGCATTTCGCCATGACAGATTAACGCACGTACCTGGAAATACAGGGTTTATAATGAATGGGCATTCTTGAGCTCATCATCTGTTATAAAGTCTGAATACCTTCGGGAGTGTTCGGCGTCATGAATTTGGCCTTATATGCATCAGCTCGGAATCATGTCTTTGGTCAAATGTTGGGTTTGCCCGGCTCCTGGGTTTCCCGCCTTATGTTCCGTCATAATCGGCTAAGGTGGCCAAAGGAGAACTACTGCGATTGTGCCCTGGTTATTCCGGATGAGCACCTCAGTAGAGAAAGCCGAAAACCGACCGTCATGATACAGCGAGAGACTGGTCAACCACTCGCCGACTCACCGGAATCTCTAGGATTCCTCCGCATTAACGAAGGGCCATTTCCCGGCTAGGTACATATGCGCCCGTATTCGGATGCATGCGAAGGTACCAGGGGCTACATAGTAGCCCCAACGTTAAAATCCCGCGGCTAAGCAAAAGTGTTACAGCTATATAGTCTAGTTGCCTAGTTCAACGTGTGATCACCTCCTTGTCGGACCAAGACGTTGGATAAAGAGTGATCAAGCACATTTTTTCGTGAACACCCCCGCATTATATGCGTGGGGGCTGAAGCCAACAACTGCTA
>NC_041385.1:352564281-352585262 GCF_002162155.2 Triticum dicoccoides | reverse complement strand
TATATATAAACGGCCGTACAGGGGACACAATCATATTTTCAGACAAAAATTACAAATATAACCTTCTAATCAAAATGTTTTTATTAATGATTTGAATCATCACTCGAAGAGGAGATTCTTCGGGCACTGCGCCTCTATCAGGCGGGGACCCTCCGTGACCTGCGCCAAGTAGGGCCCGACCGGATACTGGCCCCCCACCGGATCCTGAGACGCTACCATAGTGGCATCCATATCCGTCCAATACGCTTTAACGCGAGCAAGGGCCATCCGTGCACCCCTCTATGCATGCTGACCTCCTCATGGCATCGATCTGAGGCACGGCCCCAAGGAACTGTTGCACCAAACCAAAATAATTGTCCGGTTTAGGCCCCTTCGGCCAAAGATGGTCTATTAATGACCGCATTGCAAGACCGGACAACCGGTGAAGCTCCGCTACAGCAGCCATCCTGTCACTGAACGGCAGCGGGCGAGTGGGAGCATTGAACTGCGACCAGAAAAGCTTCTCCACCTCCTTCTCACCCTGATCTTTGAAGAACTCCACAGCATCATCCTTACTCTTCGCTAGGTCTGCTTACGCATTTGACGAGCTCTAGCGTCCATCCAGGGGAGCATACTTCGGATCGAAGAACTTCGTCCGCAGCAAATAACAGCCTCCAGTCGCGATCTTACCGGCCTATTGAAGCTCCTCCCGCGCACTTCTAAGCTCGGTTCGTATTTCCTTGGCGGCATTAAGTGCCTTGCTCAGGTCAGCCAATTTATCCTCATGCTCCTTTTTCAGGAGCTCATACAGGTCAGCGGCATTTTTTAACTCGATAGCCATTTCGGCTATCTTTTCCTCGCTTCGGCGATGAGCAGCCTGCTCGGCTCTCAATTCCTCAGCTGCCTTTAGGGCAGCCTCATTGCTCACCCGAGCTTGTTCCTTGGCTAGAGCAAGTTCCGCCCTCAGGGCCTCCACGGCAGCAGCACCATGTGCAGTCCGAACAAATTATATTAATATGTGCCACCTTAATATTTTCCTATGCAATGGGAGACAGGGCACATACCTTGCGATTTATCCAGCCGCTCATTCATCAGAGTGATATCAGCATCAACCGAACCAATTTGCCTCGTCAGTTCGGCCACTTCAATGCACGGGCCGGCGGCCCGACCCACAGGTACCTGCACATATTTACAACAAAAATCTTTGGTTTATGATCCCCCGTTTGCCACCTAAGATGGGCAACCAGAGTCTCAGGGGCTACTGTCTATATGGAGCATACCTAGCGCGTGCCTCATAATTAAAGAAACAGTGGATTATCCATTACATACCTCAAAGCCTCTGAGCAGGCTTGTGAATGTTTCATTCAAACCGCTCGTAGCGGATGAAATCTTCTTAAGCACCGCGCTCATTAATGAGCGGTGCTCCTCCGAGAGTGCAGCTCGCTCCAGCAGGCCCGCTAGTACGTCCGGCCGGACATCAAACTACCTCGGACTCCTCCCATCGCCCCATGTTGTAGCCACGTGCTCCGGGCGCAGGGCGGCTGACGAATTGACTGCCGGATTAGGCAGACCCGGACTCCTCCGTGATGACACCTCGGTGTCACCCGCTTCATGAGTCGGAGAAGGGGGTGGGGTCTCGCTCTCCATCATCTCCGGAGGAAGGTCCCCCGAAGACGAACACTATTGAGAGGAGATGCTGGCCGGACTGCAAAAATTCGAATCCTGGTTACTGACCGAGGAAGAAATGCAGTACGTTTGGATTGTAGATTGACTTACAGCTCGGTGGATGGCTGGCCCATTGGAGAGCATGGTGCGGTGGGGGTGCCTATCGGGGCAAGGCCCCCTGGGGATGCCTTTTTCCCCAATTTGGGCATCTCTGCCTCCAAATCTTCGCAGGGGGCCCTCTTCTTCCCGCGCGGGGAGGAGGCCTCGACCTCTCCTCCCCGACTATTCTCCTTGGGGGAGGTAGCAACTCCCCCGGTTTGGATGCGTAGCGTGTGGGGTTCGGATTTTTCATCCCTCCCCTCGCCTTTCCCCGAGGGTATCCTGCTGAGTACTCGGTTAAGCATCTTGGCCATGGTAGGAGCGGGCGAGCCTTCGGGAAGTGGCGCCGGACACCTGATTCTCTCCGCCTTGCTGAGCCATTCCTGGAGGCGGATGATTTTCAGAATAAACAATCATGATAAATACAAAACGGGGTGTCCGGTATCAAGACTACTTACTCGAGTGTCTAGGCGATTGCAGCTTAGGCCCGCATCTTCGGTGGTGTTCGGACACATCACTTTCCGTCCGAAGAATAATTTGCACATCTCTTCGAGCTTCAGGCCGAAGAAATGTTTGACAGTCTGCGGACCCTCCGAATTGAACTCCCACATCCGGAGAGGCCGGTGTTGGCACGGCAACATCCGCCGGATCAACATCACTTGCATTATGCTGACGAGATTAACGTCCCTTGCAAGAAGCTCCCGGATGCGGTTCTGCAGTACTGGTATATCACCAGCAGGTCCCCAATTCCGCCCTACGTCTGTCCAAGATGCCAACTGTGACGGAGGGCCCGAACGAAACTCAGGGGCGGCAGCCCACTTTGTGCCTCTGGGAGCCGTGACATAAAACCACCTCCGTTGCCATACATCGGATACTTCTAGAAAGGCATCCTCCAGCCATGGGGCGTCAGCGTTTCTGCTTATTATGGCACCTCCGCACTCCACATGTCGCCCCCCGATCATCTTCGGCTTCACATTAAAGGTCTTGAGCCATAAGCCGAAGTGCGGGGTGATGTGGAGAAAAGCCTCGCACACGATAATGAACGACGAGATATGGAGGATGGCGTCTGGAGCCAGGTCATGAAAATCCAACCCATAATACAACATGAGCCCCCTCACGAAAGTATCGAGGGTGAAACCCCAAACCGCGGAGGAAGTTTGGGACGAAAACGAGACACTCATTGGGCTCCGGCGTAGGGATGACCTGCCCAGGAGCAGGAAGCCTGTGCTGGATATCTGCGGTCAAGTATCCGACCTCCCTAAGCTTTGCAATGTCCTTCTCTTCAATCGAGGAGGCCACACACCGGCCTTGAGGGTCAGATCCGGACATATTGGAGGATTCCGGAGGGGAGGAGCTTAGGTTTTGAGTGTTAGAACTCGAGGTGCGAGAAGGCGCGATGAAGGTGAAAAAAGAGGCATAGGTCTCGACCCCTTTATAAAGAGGGTGAATATCAAGAGTCCCCGGTGTGACCGTTTGAGGCTTATCTAAAAACACACTAGGTAATACCAACAGCCATCGTGAGGTCACGCACGCTCATATTGATGGAAAATCCCGTAATAAAAGGGACACGATCTCTGCCTCGACGGGACGTGCCAATAAAACCGCCTCGTAACACGAGTCGTTGTGGGGTAGGAAATGTCGGTTCACGTTGGACCGAGCCATGATGCAAGGGCACGACGCACGAAGATTGCCAGCAAATCATATCTGTACCATACAAAGATCATCTTGCAGATCCGGACACGGTCTACGTGTTCGATAACCACTTTGGAGTATTCGAAGGAGGAACCCGCCTTGCAATGCCGAAGATAATACTGCGCACCGGACTCATCATCATTGAAGCCGGGTTCAGGGTCTACTGAGGGAGTCCTGGATTAGGGGGTATCCGGACAGCCGGACTGTGTACAACGTCTGGACTATTGAAGCGTGAAGATACAAGACTCAAGACTTCGGCCCGTGTCCGGATGGGACTTTCCTTGGCGTCGAAGGCAAGCTTGGTGATCTGGATATTATATTTCCTTCCTTGTAACCGACTCCATGTAAACCCTAGCCTCTCCGGTGTCTATATAAACCGGAGAGGTTGGTCCTTAGAAGGCCGATCACAATCACATTCATACCATCATAGGCTAGCACTTAGGGTTTAGCCTCTACGATCTCGTGGTAGATCTACTCTTGTACTAGCCATATCATCAATATTAATCAAGCAGGAAGTAGGGTTTTACCTCCATCTAGAGGGCCCGAACCTGGGTAAACATCTGTGTCCCTTGCTTCCTGTTACCACCAGCTTTGACGCACAGATCGGGACCCCCTACCCGAGATCCGCCGGTTTTGACACCGACAGTCAGCAATAATCAATTCAGAGATGCAAAGTTGAATAAACGCTCAACGACGGTACTGTGCTGGTCCTAGGCTAGACCGTGTTAGAGACGCGAGCCTAGAACACTAACAAAATCACGGCGTGGCACGTAATCAGGGGGGAGCACACTCTGAATTTTTTCTCTTTTTTCACTGTTTTGCACTATTTTTCCTCTCTTTTTTTGAAACTGGAACTATTTTTCTACATCGGGTAGCACAAAAGTTGGGGAGTCCGACTTGGTCACGTTTCGTAGTATCGCGTGATCTAGAACTCGAAAATAAAGGAAGAAATACTGGACCTGGACTAGGACTGGTGGCGAAGATGAATCTGGTGGAACTCGGACTTGTGATGATGGTATATGATGGGCGGTGAAGCACGAACTGGAGGCGAATATATGATGGAAAAATATGGCAGAGATGGTGGTATATGGATACGGACTGGTGGTGGTATATGGATACAGATTGGTGATGGTATATGCGGTAGTGGTAGATGGCAGGGGCGATGATGATAGTGCGGCGGCGGCATGACAATTTATGACCAGAACTCAAAACTCTAAAAGACTGGACGCTATGACCAGCAACTTGACACGACGATGCAACCGCAAATTTAACAAAGCAAATACAAAAAAGATTATGCAAAGGCTCAGATTGGTTCGGATAGGATGAAGTAACCCTATTTTTTTTGGTTTTTTGTGGACTATAGGTATGAAGAAACAAACTCGATCTAAACTACAAAAAAACTTAAAATCTCATCGAGCAACCTGAAAATCTGATACCACTTGATAGAGGCAAAGGTATCCTGATGTTTCGATGAGATGGTGGCAATCATTTTCTTTGGGAGTCGAACTTGACGATCCGACTACGAGCGTGCGAGACATCGCACCTTAACAATCGCTAAACCAACTTCCGAGGGGTTATGGACCACGCCGGAGCACGATCAACCTGACCACGAGGGTCTATTTCCTGCGAGCAAAAGAAGATCAAGCAAGAAAATGAGATTGCAATCTGGATATTGCGAATATAAGAGGAAAGATTTATTAATGAAGGTGGGGTTCTGTGACGTCTTGGTCTGGTCGTTGAACACAAACGAAGTACGTGTAGTTGCAACTATGGCGAACTTTTAATCTAAACAAAACCCAAGGAAAAAGCTACTAGATGGATCTACTTATATAGGAGCAAGGGGTGGCGGCAAAGGAGGTGGGAGAACGTCCCAAGGCAGCCTAAAACCAACCCTATGTCGTACAAGGTTCATGGGCCCAAGTGAAGGTGATGCCACACCTTTGGACTTGTTGTTTGACTTGGATTCTGGTGTAGCGTCTGATTGTTTCATTGATATCTCAACGCTCCGGACGAATTTGAAGGTGAATCCAATTGGTCTGGAAAGAGCATGAAATCTACTTTCCAACAAAAAAAGAATCACCCAATTCGGAGTCCGTATGAAAAAGTTTTTGGCGTTTTGAGTCAGGTATGTTTGTGCAGTCCAAATCTGAATTCAGAACGTGACAGACTTGGACTCTATCTTCTCTTGGACCAAAAGTGACGTAAAAGGACTTTTTGAATCGAACCTAAACTTCTCCTTTTCCCTTATCTTCATATGTGGATCGTACAAATGTCCCATACACCTGCAATTAGAAAAAACACAAAAGTGTGTGAAGTATTTTTATTCTGGATAACAAAAATAGATTGTTGAATAGTTTGCACAAGAAATCACCTGACAAATATGCATGTATGCAATATTTTTGGTCGTATCCAAGGTAGTCATGTCCTCATCATCCTCCCCTTCTTGAAAACAAAGTCATCCTCAGCGTTGCTTAATCTGAAATGTGGCTAACAAAAGAGACAATGTGTACATGTTGTATATGAATATGTCATCCATTTTTACTTCCCTTTGTTTTTGCACATATGACACATGTATGCGTGAGTAACTTTCATAATTCATAAAATATAAAGCCAAAATATTATCATAAGGAGAAGAAGGCACGAAAATATTGCAACTTAGTTTGCACATATAAGTGAAGCTCTTATTCATTTCAAAAGATTGACAATATTCATCATTAAACCATCCCAACATTGGTGAATAAACCTTACGTGCATCAAATTTACATGATACAACATGTGTAAATAAGAAAACATGCAATAAGTCATTTGACACAGAATGATCACCAAGATTAGAGGTCATATCAAAATGATTAAACATTGGCACAATTATTTTAAAATGTATTTGATCCAAATCTGATTTATTTCCTGATTCACATGGTTCTTTGACATCAATAGTTAATTCAATGGGCGCACTCAAAATTGTCGGTATTTCAGTTGTTTAATCACATGATGCATTCATGACAGTAACATGATTCTCTAAAATAGGTGGCGTGCTCAAATCAATAGGTAACTCAACACATGATGTATTTAAGTTAATTACGCATGCATCATTCTCATGTGAAGTTATATCATCAATACCTTTAATGTTACCTTCTCGCAAAGACGTAGCTGATGTAGGTATGGAGAATGACAATGTACCATACACTTGATATGATGTCGCACTCACAATTTGAGGTGTGGCTGCTCTAGTAGGTGCAACGGTGGAGGAATTAACCGATGGTAGTGAGCATCAATTGGAATAGTAGTTGTTGTAGTCACCCAATGCATCCTCCTGTAACTGTCTCTCAAAGGTACAAGCACGAACATACATACCAGTAATGCAACGAGGAATATACTGAAATCTTGCTTGAATATCATGGTTCAAACAACCAAAAAATCTATTCATTGTATCATCCTCAGATTCTTCTATGTCACAATGATGCATATAAGATTTGAACTCTTGGTAGTAAGCATGAACAATGTTACTGCCTTGTTTTAATTGTTCCAATTTGGGAAGCAATTCACGACGATAGTAAGGAGGAAAAATCGTTGTCTCATTACAGCTTTCAAAACTTTCCAAGTTGTGGGATGGTTATCAATATTTTTCTTACAATGTACACTCCACCAAACAGATGCAAAACCAGTAAATGCTCTAGTGGTAGCTCGTACTCTCTCAAGTTCAGAAAAATCATGGTGACTAAAAACTTCTTCTAATTCAAGCTCCCAAGCTAGATAAATAGCAGGATTAAATCTACCCTCAAATGATGGTAAAGAGATAACCTAACCATATGCTTGTGTGTGTTGTCCCAACTCTCGTGATGGTGAAGATGTGTCTGTCATCCAAGAACTTCTATCTCCGGAACCTGTCATGAGTAGTAGAAATAGAAACACACAAGAATATGATCCTACAGACTACTAGGAAGTGGTGGTGGTGTGTCACAAACCCTCAAGCGAACCTCAAATTCTTACTAGTTCTTACCAAGCAGCAGGTGGTGATCGGCAACCGTTGTAGTCAAAACTCTTAAAGATTGGATAGAACAATGGCTAGGCGGTTTCAAACGCACGATGTAGATGTATGTGGAGATGAGAATGTTTATAATATGGTAGCAAAAATTGTCAGCAATAATCAATTCAAAGATGTAAAGTTGAATAAACGCTCAACGACGGTACTGTGCTGGTCCTAGACTAGACCGTGCTAGAGACGCGAGCCTAGAACACTAACAAAATCACGGCGTGGCACATAATCAAGGGGGAGCACACTCTGAATTTTTTTCTCTTTTTTTCACTTTTTTCTTCTTTTTTTTGAAACTTGAACTATTTTTCTACTGCGGGTAGCACAAAAGTTGGGAAGTACGACTTGGTCACATGTCGTAGTATCGCGTGATCTAGAACTCAAAAATAACGGAAGAAATACTGGACTCGGACTAGGACTAGTGGCGGAGATGAATCTGGTGTAAGTCGGACTGATGATGATGGTATATGATGGGCGGTGAAGCACGGACTAGAGGCGAATATATGATGGAAAAATATGGCAGAGGTGGTGGTATATGGATACGGACTGGTGGTGGTATATGGATATGGATTGGTGATGGTATATGCGGTGGTCGTAGATGGCAGGGGCGATGATGATAGTGCGGCGGCGGCGTGATAATTTATGACCAGAACTCGAAACTCTAAAAGACTAGACGCTAAGACCAGCAACTTAACACGACGATGCAACCGCAAATTTAACAAAGCAAATACAAAAAAGATTATGCAAAGGCTCAGATTGGTTCGGATAGGATGAACTAACCCTATTTTTTGGTTTTTTTGTGGACTATAGGTATGAAGAAACAGACTCGATCTAAACTACGAAAAACTGTACAATCTCACCGAGCAACCTGAAAATCTGATACCACTTGATAGAGGCAAAGGTTTCCCGATGTTTCGATGAGATGGTGGCTATCATTTTCTTTGGGAGTCGACCTTGACGATCTGACTACGAGCGTGCGAGACGTTGCGCCTTAGCAATCGCTAAACCAACTTCCGAGGGGTTATTGACCACGCCGGAGCACGATCAGCCTGATCACGAGGGTCTGTTTCCTGCGAGCAAACGAAGAACAAGAAAGAAACTGAGATTGCAATCTGGATATTGCGAATATAAGAGGAAAGATTTATTAATGAAGGTGGGGTTCTGTGACGTTTTGGTCTGGTCGTTCAGCACAAACGAAGTACGCATAGTTGCAGTTATGGCAAACTTTTAATCTAAACAAAACCCAAGGAAAAAGCTACTAGATGGATCTACTTATATAGGAGCAAGGGGTAGCGGCGAAGGAGGTGGGAGAACGTCCCAAGGCAGCCTAAAACCAACCCTAGGTCATACAAGGCTCATGGGCCCAAGTGAAGGTGATGCAACACCTTTGGACTTGTTGTTTGACTTGGATTCTGCTGTAGCGTCTGATTGTTTCGTTGATATCTCAACACTCCGGTCGAATTTGAAGGTGAATCTAATTGGGCTGGAAAGAGCCCGAAATCTACTTTCCAACAAAAAAAGAATCACCTAATTCGGAGTCCGTATGAAAAAGTTGTTGGCATTTTGAGTCAGGTATGTTTGTGTAGTCCGAATCTGAATCCAGAATGTGAGAGACTTGGACTCTATGTTCTCTTGGCCCAAAAGTGACGTGAGAGGAATTTTTGAATAAAACCTAAACTTCTCCTTTTCCCTTATCTTCATATGTGGATTGTACAAATGTCCCATATACCTGCAATTAGACAAAACACAAAAGTGTGTGAAGTATTTTTGTTCTGGATAACATAAATAGATTATTGAATAGTTTGCACTAGAAACCACCTGACAAATATGCATGTATGCAATATTTTTGGTCGTATCCAAGGTAGTCATGTCCTCATCGCAAAATCACGAGTACCGAGAAGCACTTCGTGAAGAAGTTCAAGAGAGGAACTATCAAGCAAGAGTACATCGACAATTCCCACAAGCTCGACAAGAACCTCAAGTATGACAAGAGCAACATGAGATTGACAATCCTCCACGCCAAGAGCAACACGAGGTTGACAATCCTTGATGCCAAGAGCAACATGAGGTTGACATTCATCCATGTCAAGGGCGTCGTCATCACCCTCGACCCCAACACAATGAAGAGCAATGCTATGGCAAGCTCAAATTCACCATGCCCAAGTTCCATGGAAGCTATGATCCCAAAGAGTACCTTTCATGGGCATTGAAGGTCGACAAAATCTTTCATTTGCACAACTATGAGAAAGAGAAGAAGATCGCTATGGCATCCCTTGAGTTCCAAGACTATGTGCTCATATGGTGGGAACAAGTCCTTGAGCGCCAAGAGGCAAAAGATGAACCACCAATCACCACATGGGAGGAGATGAAAGATGTCATGCGTGCATGGTTTGTGTCAACCTACTACAACCGCTATCTCTTCAAGAAGCTCCAACTCCTCAAGCAAGGAACAAAGAGTGTTGAAGAATACTACAAGGAAATGGAGATTGCCATGATAAGAGCCAATGTCACGGAAGATGATGAGCAAACTATGGCCTGTTTCTTGAATGGCCTCAATCATCCCATCAAGAAGATTGCCGACTTCCAACCTTACTCCAACCTCATTGAGCTCGTGCATCAAGCTACCAAAGCGGAACGTCAAGTGCAAGATGACTTCAAGTATGCCAAGTACTCGTCCAAGAGCTACGGCTTCTCCAACACCCAAGCTTCAACGACTCCAACACCTTCTACTTCAACCAAGCCATCTACAAACAACAACGACAAGTCAAGTTACAAGAAAACTTCGACAATTTCAAGTCGTCCTCCTACTACAAGCAACTTAAAGTCGCGCGCTTCATCATCTACTCCAACCAATGAGACCGTCAAGACAAGTTCTATCAAGTCCTTTGAGTGTACCAACAAGCGCACCATGATCCTCAATGATGATGGAACCTATGACTCCATGAGTGAAGAGGAAATGGAAGCCCTTGACCAAGTGGCCATGCACCGGTGCGTGAATGAAGATGAACATGATCAACTATTTTGTGATGAGGATTCGAGCCTCGCTCTCGTTATCTCCAAAGTCTTGACTCTTCAACATCAACAAGACGAAGACCAACGATGCCACCTCTTCCACAATAAGGCCATCATCAATGGAAGGTCCATCAAGGTCATTATCGATGGAGGTAGTTGTAAAACTTGAAAAGTGAAGAACTATGCTCCAAGCTCCAATTGGTCAAGATGAAGCACCCGCATCCCTACAAGGTTCAATGGCTAAGCGATTCCGGCACTATCCAAGCTGAGCATATGGTCACAGTCTCCTTCAAAATTGGAGCATATGAAGACACTTTGGAGTGTGATGTCGTCCCGATGTCCGTTTGCCACCTCCTTCTTGGTCGACCATGGCAATTTGACTGCGGTGTCATCCACTACGAGCGTACCAATCACTATAGCTTCAAGATAAAGGCAAGGAGTACGTGCTACGACCTATGTCTCCAAGTCAAGTGATCGCTGACAAGCAAGCCACCCATCGTGGAGAAAAGAGTGAGAGAGTGACCCACCTAAAAGAAAGTGAGCACCACAAGCCTAAATTGAGTGCCTCCATGATGAGCGACAAGAAGAACTTAGTCCTATTTGCCACCAAAAATGAGATGAGAGAAGTATGTGAGAACCCATCAAGTGTTATGCACTATGTCCTCGTGTGCAAGGACGAGGCACCAAAAACTAACACATGTCACAATCTACCTTTAGTGTTATCTTCTCTTTTGCAGGAATTCCAAGATGTTTTCCCCGATGAGCTACCTCCGGGTCTACCTCCACTACGAGGCATTGAGCACCGAATCGACCTCATCCCCGGAGCACTTCTACCTAACAAGGCTCCCTACCGCGTCAACCTCGAG
Organism: Triticum dicoccoides; assembly: GCF_002162155.2. NCBI lineage: Eukaryota > Viridiplantae > Streptophyta > Magnoliopsida > Poales > Poaceae > Triticum > Triticum dicoccoides. The sequence continues at coordinate 352,573,919 of NC_041385.1, read as the reverse complement.
GAAACTAAGGAGATCCAATGGCAAGTACAACAACTCATCGACAATGGTCAAGTACGTGAAAACTTGATCCCTTGTGCCGTTCCGGTCATACCTGTTCCAAAGAAAGATGGTACTTATCGCATGGTTTCCGATTGTCGTCCCATCAATTCTATCACCGTTAGATATCGTTACCCTATTCCACGCTTAGATGGTATGCTTGATGAGCTTAGCGGAGCCACCATTTTCTCTAAGATTGATCTTAAGAGTGGCTACTATCAAATACACATCCAAGAATGTAATGAATGGAAAACCGCATTGAAGACCAAATTTGGCTTATATGAATGGCTAGTTATGCCAATGGGTTTATCTGAAGCACCCTATACTTTCATGCGAGTCATGCAGTTTGTTCTTCGTCCCTATATTGGTGTATTTTTTGTGGTCTATTTTGATTTCTTGTCTTTAGCAAATCTCTCAAAGATCATGTCACCCATCTTAGAATCGTGTTGCAAACCCTTAGGAAAGAGCGACTTTATGCTAATATGGACAAATGCCTTTTTGGTGTTGATAAGCTTGTTTTCTTGGGTTTTGTTGTGTCTTCTAAGGGTGTTCATGTAGACGAATCTAAGATCAATGCTATTAAAACTTGTCCCCAACCAATCAACTTGCAACAAGTGCGTAGTTTTCTTGGTTTATCCGGTTTCTATCGTAGATTTGTGAAGGATTTTTAGCACCACTGCTTCACCTTTACATTCCTTGAGTAAGAAAAATGCGCCATTTGTTTGGGGACCATCCCAAGATACCACATTTAATGAGCTTAAGAATTTGCTTACTTATGCTCCCATGCTTGCATTACCCAACTTTGACAAACCCTTTGAGATTCATTGTGATGCTAGTGGTAATGGCATAGGAGGTGTGTTAACGTAAGAAAATCGCCCCATAGCATGTTTTAGTGAGAACATTTCCGGAGCGCAACTTAATTACCCCATCTATGACAAAGAGCTATATGCTTTAGTGAGAGTTTTGTGTGAATGGGAACATTATCTTAGCCCTCATGGATTTATCATTCATACCGATCATGAAACGCTTAAGTACTTAAAAGGACAAACTAAGTTGAACAAGCGTCACGCTAAATGGAGTGAATTCATTGAGTCATTTCCTTATTTCATCAAGTACTTCAAGGGTAAGGAAAATGTAGTGGTGGATGCTCTTTCCCACATATGCACGCTTGTCACTAAACATGAATTGAATGTCATTGGCTTTGAGCACATAAAAGACTTGTATGCGCATGATTCTACTTTTGCTATTCCTTATGCCAAATGTTTGACGCATACATATTGGGAACAATATTACATCAAGGATGATTATCTTATGAGAGCTAACAAACTTTGCGTTCCCGAGTCTTCTCTTCGTTTTCTCCTTTTGCAATAGGCTCATGGAGGCGTACTCATGGGACACTTTGGATGCGACAAGACATTCGGTATGCTCTCCAAGAACTATTTTTGGCCCAACATGTTCCGCGACATCCACGCTTCACCAACCAATGCTCTAAATGTCGCAGAGCTAAGTCAAAAGCTCAATCCCATGGTCGTTACATGCCTCTTCCTATTCCTTATCAACCTTGGGAAGACATTAGTATGGACTTTGTACTTGGTTTGCCTAGAACTCAAAATGGAAAGGATTCTGTGTTTGTTGTTGTGGACCGATTCTCTAAGATGGCTCATTTTATCCCTTGCAATAAGATAGACGATGCTTCACATATTGCAAATCTTTTTTGTAGGGAAATCTTGCGCCTACATGGAGTGCCACAAACGATTGTCTCTGACCGCGACGTCAAGTTCTTGAGTTACTTTTGGAAGACTCTATGCGCCAAGCTCGGAATCAAGCTCTTGTTCTCTTTGGCATACCATCCTCAAACCGACGGCCAAACGGAGGTGACGAACCAAACACTCTCCACTCTACTTAGCGTATTGATCAAGAGGAACATCAAGGAGTGGGAGGAGTGCCTACCCACCATCGGGTACGCCTACAACCATGCAAGACATTCGACTACCAGCAAGTTCCCCTTCGAGGTCATCTTTGGCTTCAACTTATTGTCCCCATTGGACATTCTTCCTCTTCCACTACAAGAGCGCACCAACATGGACACGAGTGCACGAGCAAGCTACCTCAAGAAGATGCATGAAGATACATGGCTCACCATCGAGCGCCAAGTACAATGACTCGTGACCGAGCTCAACATCAACAAGCAACCCATGATATACAACATCCGAGATCTTGTGTGGCTACACCTTCGCAAGGAACGCTTCCCCAACGAACGCAAGTCCAAACTTCTCCCATGAGCCGATGGACCCTTCAAGGCGCTAGAACGCTACAACAACAATGCTTACAAGATCGACCTCCCAAGCGACAAGTACAACGTGAGCGACATCTTCAATGTCAAAGACCTCTTGTGATAGAGGCAATGGTGTCCCGTCTTTCGAAGAGATGGTGACTATCTTTTTGGTGGAAGTCGACTTTGACGATCCGACTATGAACGTGCGAGGATGTCGCGCCTTAGCAATTGCTAAACCAACTCCAAGAGGTTATTGACCACACCGGAGCACGATCAACCTGACCACGAAGGTCTATTTCCTGCAAGCAAACGAAGAACAAGCAAGAAACTAAGATTGCAATCTGGATATTCCGAATAACAGAGGAAAGCCTTATTAATGAAGGTGGGTTTTTGTGATGCCTTTGTCTGGTCGTTGAACGCAAACGAAGTACATGAAGTTGCAGGCGAACTTTTAATCTAAACAAAACCCAAAGTCTAAACGGTGCCCTAAGGGCTGTATATATGGAGGAAGAGGGGAGGAATTTCATGGCCCTTGGTGGAGGGGTCCGAAACGAACCCTATCTCTTGTTTCCCCACACATACGGACTCTAAAAATAGCCTATACTTATGTATTTCGAAATTACATGGGCCTGGCCCAATAAAAAGGTGACGCAGCACCTAGAATAGCCTCTGGACGAAATTTATGAAGTGGCATCTTGTATATTTCGTCCAAGGCTTCATGCACTCGTTATGGTGGCTTCAAAGCCCTGAAATCATCACTTGTAACTCTGTTCTTGTTCCCCTTGCGCATGCCATCATCTCCATGCTTGTTCTTTCTCCAATATTCATCCTTCTCCAAGCTAGGCCCTTCATTTGTAAGAAAAACAAATGTATCCAATTTAGGTAGCATCATATTCTCATGAACATTAGAATCATTACCAAGAAACAAAAGTACCTGGTAATTTAGTTGGCGTGTACGAGCTCTAGTAATTGGTCCAGTATGTATAGCAGCCGGGGCTGTGGGTGTAACAAAGGTATTGATGTCCTCATCATCCTTCCCTTCTTGAAATGAAGTCGTCCTCGACGGAAGTTCATCTTCCTCACCCAAATAAGGCTTCAAATCTGCAATGTTAAAAGTGGGACTAACCCCAAAATCTGTAGGCAGCTCAAGTTTATATGCATTATCATTTATTTTCTCTAACAACTTAAAGGGACCATCAGCACGTGGCATTAGCTTTGATTTGCACAAATCAGGAAATCTATCCTTACGCAAATGTAACCAAACAAGATCTCCAGGTGCAAACACAACATGTTTTCTACCCTTATCTCCAGCAAGTTTATATTTAGCATTCATACGCTCAATGTTTTCCTTAGTTAACTCATGCATTTTTAAAATCAATTCAGCACATAGTTTAGCATCAAAATTAACCTTCTCTGAAGATGGAAGAGGCAACAAATCAATAGGTGCACGAGGTAGGAAACCATACACAATTTCAAAAGGGCACATCTTAGTAGTAGAATGCAATGAACGATTATAAGCAAATTCAATATGAGGCAAGCATTCCTCCCACATTTTCTTATTATTCTTCAAAACAGCCCTAAGCATAGTAGACAATGTTCTATTGACTACTTCAGTTTGTCCATCAGTTTGGGGTGACAAGTAGTACTAAAAGCAGTTTAGTCCCCAACCTAGCCCATAAACATCTCCAAAAGTGGCTAAGAAATTTAGTATCATGATCTGAAACAATAGTATTTGGCACACCATGCAAGCGAATAATTTCACGAAAGAACAAATCAGCAACATTAACAACATCATCGCTTTTATGACATGGTATAAAGTGTGCCATTTTCGAGAATCTATCCACAACAACAAATATGCTATCCCTCCCCTTCTTTGTTCGAGGTAAACCTAAAACAAAGTCCATACATATATCCTCCCAAGGAACACTAGGTACAGGCAAAGGCATATATAAACCATGAGGATTGAGTCGTGACTTAGCTGTTTGACATGTAGTGCAGCGAGCAATAAAACGCTCAACATCCCGTCTCATCTTTGGCCAAAAAAAAGTGTAGCAAGTACGTCCTCCGTCTTCTTCACGCCAAAGTGTCCCATTAATCCTCCTCCCACTACTAGGGAAAAGCCTATACACAGAATCTTAGTAGCAGCGCGGCTCAAAAAGGAGCGCTGCTGCTAATTAGTAGTAGCGAGTGTGCGGGAAACTCGCTGCTGATATGTTTTTAGCAGTAGCGCGCTCTGTGTAAACCGCGCTGCTACAAATATCCACCGGCGGTGTTCACCGAGCTCCATTTAGCAGTAGCGCCGTGGCCCGAACCGCGCTACTGCTACGGATGTAGTAGTAGCGCGCTTTTACTGGGATCGCTGCTGCTACATTTCAAATTGGCAAATTTTTTTGTCACTGTTAGCAGTAGCGCCGTTGCCCAAAGCGCGCTACTGCTAATTATTTAGCAGCAGCGCGTTTCTTCACCCGCGCTACTGCTAACCCGCACCAACCCACCACCTTTCCCCACCCGTGCCTCCCCTCCCCCTCCTCTCTGCCCTTCCCCCTACCTCCCCCACATGCTCCCACTCTCACTCTTCTTCTTCCTCAATACTTCTCCCCCATTACTCTTTCTGTTCTATCCACCTTTCTCTCTCTTCATTACTCCTACCTAACTACACCACCTCCATTAATGCATCTCCTTTCTCTTTTTCCGTTCCCCTCCACTAGTTGAAGTTGTCTCCTCCCATATTAGCTAGCTAGGTAGATGTAGCATTTAGTTAAGTGACCTATTTGCCCCCTAACTAGATCTATCTTTGTCAAGAAGAGCTTTGTGCACTTTTGATCTCCCTACAACATCATCTCCACCGTGTGCTCGATCTCGATCGAGATAGAGGTGATGAAAAGTTCATGCTTTTCCAAAATGAAAATATGTTAATGTGTGTGTGATATGTTTGAGGAAATTGTGTGTGTGGAACGCCAAATTGTGCTTTTGAGTTGCCTATGTTTTGCCAAAATGTCGATTTATTTCTGTTTCGGCGAATTCCGGGCAAACTCTAGATCCATATATGTCCTATTTTTAGGGAAGGTCATGCCAAATTTTTGTATGACTTTGATGCATGCATGCATTTTTATAATCAATTTGTTTATTATTACCGTGCAGAGTTGACGATGGTCAGTGGAACGATGGTGGACAGGTGGTTGCGGTCGGCGGTGCAGGACATGAAAGAAAATAACCGGACAGAGGTTTTATGTCCGTGTCGAAAATGCAAAGGAATAGTTTGGCTCGACCCCCATGACGATGGTCGTGTCGAAGCGCACCTGCTCATGACTGGTTTCATGGATGGCTATACGCGGTGGATAATTGAAGATGAGGATGACGATGTTGAGGATGCCGACGGGGCAGGCAATGATGACACGGGGAAAGACGAAGAGATGATCGATAATGGCGGCGGGGAAGAGGCCGGACATGGCGGCGGAGAAGGGGCCGGACATGGCGGAGGAGAAGGGGCCGGACATGGCGGCGAAGAGAACGACATGGACTCCACGCAGCAGAGTTCGTCGGTACTAAGTTCAATCGTGCGGACCCTCATGTTCAAGCATTGCTTCGCAAGGAGACGAGTACTGAGAGAGCTGCTTCTAGAGAGGAGGCTAAGCTGGATCAACTGGTGGTAGACTCGAACACTCCATTGTATGATGGTTGCAATCCTGAGGTGACCCGCTTGAGTTTCACGCTCCAACTCCTGAAGACGAAGGCTAAAAACAAATGGACCGACACTAGCCTCGATGAGCATCTCAAGTACCTAAAGGATGTTCTTCCCGCGGGTAATCTATGTCCTACTAGTGTTGATGAGGCCAAGAAGATCGTGTGCCCTCTTGATCTGCCACACGTTAGATACCATGCATGCATCAACGATTGCATAATTTATCGGAAGGAGCACGCGGAAAAAACAAGCTGTCCGGTGTGCAATGCTTCTCGATACAAGAAGGGCGGGAAGAAATGTCCCCAGAAAGTTGTATGGTACTTACCAGTCACTCCCCGTCTCCAGAGGTATTTTGTAGATCCCAAGGAAGCAAAGCTAATGCGCTGGCACGCGGAGAGGAAGAAGCCCGACGATGGAGATGATCCGAAGCTGAGACACATGAAGGATGGAAGCCAGTGGAGAGCGTTGAACAACTTCTATCGGTATTTTGAATGTGATGCAAGCAACATCGTGCTTGGCGCGTGTACCGATGGCATGAATCCGTTTGGCAACCAGAACACCAACCATAGCACATGGCCCGTGTTTGTATGGATGTACAACCCCCCCTGGTTGTGCATGAAATCGAAGTACATTCACATGAGCATGCTTATTCAAGGGCCGAAACAACCAGGAAATAATATTAATTTGTATCTGGGACTACTTCAAGAGGAGTTAGACACGTTATGGAAAACACCGGCCAAGACATGGGACGCCAGCAAAGGTGAGTATTTCAACATGAGAGCCGCGCTGATCACGACAGTGCAGGACTATCTCGGTTACGAATATGTGGCAGGCCAGGTGTGCCATGGATATTGCGGATGCACGCGGTGCATGGATGATACGACGTCTCAGCAGCTAACGTCAAGGAAAGATGGCGGGTCTGGGAAAATCGTGTACATGGGGCATCGAAGATGGCTTGAACAGGACGACCCGTGGAGAAACCGTGGAGATCTATTCAATGGTCACGCTGAGCATCGAGGACCTCCACGTAAGCGGAGCGGTGCCGAAATCGATGAGCTATTGAAAAACTGGAAGGAGTGCCCCGCACCGGGAAAGACGATGAGAAAGGCGCCGGAGCCGCTGCTGAAGGTATGGAAGACGAGGTCTGTGTTCTGGGACATGGAGTACTGGCACAAACTCGATACACCTCATTGCGTTGATCAAATGCATATCTGTAAGAATGTCCTTGAGAGCTTGCTCGCAACACTGATGAACATGCCGGATAAGACCAAGGATCGGCCGAAGGCAAGAAAAGACTTGCATGATTTGAAAATTAGGGAAGATCTGCACATGTCGCCCCGTAAAATGTCAGACGAGACAGAGACGGAGACAGAGGCACGGGAGAAGAAGGGCAAGAAAATAAAGAAAGAGGATTATTGCCCCCCTTCTTGCTTCACCTTAAGTTAGGCTGAGATCAATGCCTTCTTTAAGTGCCTTACCGGAGTCAAAGTTAGTTCCGGTTACTGCGGCAAGATAAGCAGATATCTTGACACGGACAAGAAAAGGTTCAGCGGGATGAAGTCTCATGACTTTCATGTGATGATGACGCAGATACTACCTGTTGCCCTTAGAGGGATAATGGACAAGCACGTCCGTGACACGCTTATTGGTCTCTGCAACTTTTTCGACGTCATCTCTCGAAAGTCGATCAGTGTGAAGCAGCTCCAAAGGCTACAGGAAGAGATCGTTGTGATACTGAATGAGCTTGAGATGTACTTCCCGCCCGCGTTCTTTGACGTGATGGTGCATCTGTGTGTCCATATTGTGGATGACATAATAGACCTGGGGCCATCATTCCTTCACAACATGATGCCATTTGAGAGGATGAATGGGATCATCAAAGGATTCGTTCGTAACATGTCCCGTCCGGATGGAAGCATCGTCCAGGGCTATTTGGCACAAGAGTGCATCTCTTTATGTGAGAATTTTCTATATGGCGCAGACCAGCCGCCTGGTGTTAGTCCGGATGAAAGCATCGTCCAGGGCTATTTGGCACAAGAGTGCATCTCTTTATGTGAGAATTTTCTATATGGCGCAGACCAGCCGCCTGGTGTTAGTGTTGGTTTGCCCGTTAACAAGCACGATGGGAGGCTCGAAGGAGATGGTCACTGCAACGATGGCAGGGAACTGCACGTGGCATACTCAGATCGACGCAGCGACTTTGACAGAGCAAACTTGGTAGTGCTACAACACCTAGACGAGGTAGATCCTTTCGTGGCACTACACAAAGAAATTATCGCAAAGAAGTATCGTGACCGGGGGGTATGCAGGACGGACGCCGAAGTTACTAGAGAGCACAACTCCACTTTCCTGCATTGGTTCAAAGAGCATATTATTGCTAATCCTCCGGAGAAGGGCTCTAAGGACGGATTGCTCATATACGCCTTAGCACATGGCCCCTCGCCCAACCTCGTAACCTATCAGGCATATGATATCAACGGATACACGTTCTACACGGAGGCCAAAGATATGGACAAGGATGATCAGAACTCAGGGGTGACGATGGAATGCATGACCGGCAGCGACAACGGCGCAACTGAACGATTTTATGGAAGGGTCGAGGAGATCTGGGAGCTTGACTACTCTGGACTGCACAACACGATGATGTTCCCTGTCAGATGGGCTAAGAATGTCGAAAGAGAAAGCCGGATTTTCACTACCATGACTATACCCGACGCCAAGAGCGCTACCGTGAACGCTATCGCAAAAAATGAGCCATGGGTACACGCTAAGCACGTGACACAATGCTTCTTCATAACTGACCCGCGCAATCCCAGCCGTGTTGTCCCGAGGAGAGGCAAAAGGAACATCATTGGAATGGATGGAGTCGCCAACGAGGAAGACTATGATCAGTACGGCAACCCAATGAGGGAAGATGACGATGATGATGAAGTATACGTCAAAAGAAGAATCAATACTACATTACCTAAGAAAAATCGTACTCCATGGAAAAGGCAAAGTCACAATGAGGGGCTCAATTATTCTTCGACGAACAAGAAGGGAAAGAAGCTGACTCAAAAACGAAAACGTCAGCACTGAGGAAACTTATGTTATCGGTCAAATGATGTAATATATATATATATATATATATATATATATATATATATATATATATATATATATATATATATATATGTTCCTATTTTGTATAGACACTTAGCCATCATTATGCATGGGTCCAATGATGTGTAATATATATGTTCCTATTTTGCATACATATTTAACCGTCGAATGATGCAATATATATCGCCCTCCCTTCGTTCACTGCCCTCGGGAAATAAAAGTGGGATAAAATAAAGGAAAAGAAAAAGGAAAACTGGCAGTAGCGAAGGTAGTAGCAGCGCGTTTTGCCTAAACCGCTACAGATACTGAAGTTAGTACAAGCGAATTTTGTATAAAGCGCTACAGCTACTGAAGGTAGTAGCAGCGCTTTTCGTGCAAATGCGCTACTGCTATGTCCACTTAACCCAAAATTCTCACCCGCCCTGCTTCATCCCGCCTCCCCCCACAAAAAAAATCCCCACTCTCCCCCGTCGCACGCCGCTCGCCCCCGACTCCGGCGCCGGCGCTAGCCCCCGACCCCGGCGCTCGCCCCCGACCCGGCCC